>NC_084733.1:13107216-13384716 GCF_033978785.1 Entelurus aequoreus | reverse complement strand
GCTTGCTAGTAAATAAATACAATTTAAAAAATAGAGGCAGCTCACTGGTAAGTGCTGCTATTTGAGCTATTTTTAGAACAGGCCAGCGGGCTACTCATCTGGTCCTTACGGGCTACCTGGTGCCCGCGGGCACCGCGTTGGTGACCCCTGCTATAGACTATATAGTATATACCGCATGTTATTTTTGTACAACAACTTCAGCTGTCGAACGTTATAAGGTACAAATTCAACTTCAGCTGTCGAACGTTATAAGGTACAAATTCAACAAGTACAACATTAGCACGGACGTATAGCCAAGTTGTGGTTAAGAAGGTGGATTTTTGTTCCTTATTTTTACCAGAAACGAAGTGATCCGAACACACGACCCGGGACTTTGGGGGACTCCAGTGAGAACCGTCCTCGTTTTCCCAGTGTAAAGCTGCGAGCCATTTGTCTCGTCTCTGTGGGCTTTTATCACGCTTTGGCAGAACAAAATACAACCTTTGTTTCCCCTGTTTCCAGTTGTGGTTAGCACAACCAAAAACAACACCGTTTTTCGGCATTTTGGAGGCAGAATGACGGGTTTAACCAGCGTAGGTCGACAGGTTAAAGAGTAATGGCAGCGGTTTGTTTTCAACGCCAGTCTGGTTGCTATGGCTCGAAGAACCCGTATGTAGCTCAGTTGCCCGGATGTCGGCCCTTACCCATATATCCGCATTTTAAGGTTTTGTTACATTATAAACACATATAGAGGTTAATTTATTTTGTCTTTATTACAAAAGGTTGTTTTTTTGGACACACTCAAATTATGCAGACAATTTCAGTAATAAAAATGTGTGTGTTTAATCTTCAAGACTCAATGACGGTAAATTAAGACTGAAGCAATCGATCCTGCAATTTCTGCACCGATTTTTTTTACACCGAATTTTTGTACACACATTTTTTTTTTGCAATTATTTTTTACACACTTAACTTTTTACACACTGAATGTTTAAACACACAGTTTCTTCACAAATATTTGATTAATTTTTTAAATTATATTTACTGTTTATTTAGTAGGCTGTTGCGATCAATGGTTAGAGACGTTGCCAAACTCTACTATATATCCGTATTTGAAAGTTTCGTTACATTCCTAATTTTCTTTCAATAAATCACTTTTAAACTAAAAAAACAGCAATTATGCTACATGCTAAATAAAATGTAAGGATTAAAATGTTAAATTGATCTGGTAGCAAGGTTGGTGAACTGTTTATAGAAAATAAGTACACAGGCAAGATAAAGGGATGACATCCCATCTGGCAACCCACCGCTAACTCTTGTCCCCTGTCTGTACTTTAGCCCTTTGGTCGCCATTTTGAACGAGTCGAGCAGCAAGAAGTTGCTATCGACCCTCGACGTGAGCCGAATTTTATTAAAAACCAAGGTGAGTATCTGGCTGATATGTGTCTAGTACCTAAATCAATTGTGCAAACGTCAACTTTTTAAATCGGATTTCGACTCTAAATCGTGTTTTTTGGCGTATAGCCGCTGCTAGCTTAGCACGCCAAAGGAAAGAAGGCATCGTGGCGAGAAAGGCGCGACATGGAGTTGTGAATGAGAAAACTAATTTTATTTTATTTGCAGCACTTTCAGGCCTGTTGTTGTTTTTAAAAAAAGTTTAATCGTACCGTATGTTCGCGTCTGTGCTCGGTTTGATAACATTCTAACATGGCATTTATTTGTGAAATCGTCGCCATGGCGCCGAAGTTAAGGATGAATAAGCTAACTAGGCCCCTTTGCATGATTACTACTCACTAGCTCGTCTGAAATCTTTCAAAAAAAAAAAAAATACGGATAACGTTGTGAATTCTTAAAGTATTTCAAATATATTTTTAGTTAAAAAAAATGTTCTCGATAAGTCGTAATTTAAATTGTGATTACGGTTTATGGCGTCTTTGTATTTTACTACCCCATTGCTAAATGTCCGTTTTATAAGTGTTTAATACGAGTATCGATTTGATTATTGAGCCGAAATATTTTACATTGCTGAGTAGTGGCAAGTAGAAAAGTGCTGTAAAACATTAACTGTTAAATCGGTTTAGCCAGATAATGTATAGGCTCCGTTTACACTGGACACCAAACCGTATTTTTTGCTCTAGTGATACAGATTTGAATATTTTATTACCAATCTAAACGCTCCAAAGTGCTTCAAACTTGACATTTACGCATTAAAATTGGGTCAAATTTGTTTGGAATTTAATCTTTTCTAATGTAATTGCGGAATACATGGCCATACGACCTGTTTGCTACTTTTTACATCAGCTTTGGTCCAGCTGTATCACTGTTAAACCCGTTTAGCCAGATCATTTATAGGCTCCGTTTACACTGGACACCAAACCGTATTTTTTTGCTCTCTAGTGATGCAGATTTGGATATTTTATTACCAATCTAAACGCTCCAAAGTGCTTCAAACTTGATAATTACGCATTAGAATTGGGCCACATCAGGAGATAGGTCAAATGTGTTTGGAATTTGATCTTTTCTAATTTATTTGCAGAATACATCAGCTTTGGTCCAGCTATATCACTGTTAAACTGGTTTAGCCAGATAATTTATAGACTCCGTTTACACTGGACACCAAACCATATTTTTTTTATCTCTAATAATGCAGATTTGGATATTTTATTACCGATCTAAACGCTCCAAAGTGCTTCAAAGTTGATAATTACGCATTAGAATTGGGTCAAATTTGTTTGGAATTTAATCTTTTCTAATGTATTTGCAGGATACAAGGCCATGCGACCTGTTTGCTACTTTTACATCAGCTTTGGTCCAGCTATATCACTGTTAAACCGGTTTAGCCAGATAATTTATAGGATCCGTTTACACTGGACACCAAACCGTATTTTTTGCCCTCCAGTAATGCAGATTTGGATATTTTATTTCCAATCTAAACGCTCCAAAGTGCTTCAAACTTGGTAATTACGCATTAGAATTGGGTCAAATTTGTTTGGAATTTAATCTTTACTAAAGTATTTGCAGAATACACGGCCATGCGACCTGTTTGCTACTTTAACATCAGCTTTGGTCCAGCTATATCACTGTTAAACCGGTTTAGCCAGAGAATGCATAGGCTCCGTTTATACTGGACACCAAACCGTATTTTTTTGCTCTCTAGTGATACAGATTTGGATATTTTATTACCAATCTAAACGCTCCAAAGTGCCTCAAACTTATTAGAATTGGGCCACATCAGGAGGTAGGTCAAATTTATTTGGAATTTGATGTTTTCTTATGTATTTGCAGAATCCACGGCCATGCGACCTGTTTGCTACTTTTACATCAGCTTTGGTCCAGCTATATCACTGTCAAACCGGTTTAGCCAGATAATTTATAGGCTCCGTTTACACTGGACACCAAACCATATTTTTTGCTCTCTAGTGATGCAGATTTGGATATTTTATTACGATCTTAACGCTCCAAAGTGCCTCAAACTTGATAATTACGCATTAGAATTGGGCCACATCAGGAGGTAGGTCAAATCTGTTTGGAATTTGATATTTTCTAATGTATTTGCAGAATACACGGCCATGCGACCTGTTTGCTACTTTTACATCAGCTTTGGTCCAGCTATATCGTTCGTGTAAGCATGAAAACTACATCCGGGTTCGGCAGCGTCAGTGTAAATTTTTTTTCGGCGGCCAAATTTTGGGTGAATCACTGTCATAGTGCGCCGATAATAGGCTAAATGTAAAATATATATGTACGGTGTTGGCGCTAGGAATTTTCAAAATGGGGTCCCACCGTAAATTTTTGGGGTCCCACTTTTTTGTAACTGTTCTGAAAACAAATGATATATGTATGCATTATCCTGTTATATCTCACATTCTATAGTGTGTTTTGGAAAAAGGTTGCCATAAACGTTACTTAATGCATAAAAAAATGTTATGCATATGTAAATTTATTCAGTTATAAACATTCATTGACTTTCTTCTTTCCTTCCTGGATCTAAACTTTACTGCTGCCGGTATTTTTTTCTATATTCTTATTTAATAAGTTGTAGGTGTATTTATTTCAGTATAACAGTGTGAAAAGTTTGTTGCCTTGGTCATGAAATGATTATAATCGTGTGCCAAGGCATACATGCATATGACAAATTTAATTGATTATTCTCACCTTTATGTAGATCATAAGTCATTTAAAAACCGCCACATCTACACTTTCATGGCAAATAATGCCAACAAACTTAACATTTTACAAGTTGGTTTCAATTTAATTTAATACAGTGGCCCTGAAAACATCTTTCCATCTTCAAAAGTGAGCCATTTGCTGAAAAGAAACCACTTTTCATTGAAGCTTCGCTTCTTGGGTTTGTTGCTTGCCATGACGACAACAATAACACGCCGGAGTCCTAATACCGGAAGTGCGATATTTGTGATCGATAAATCTTTTGGCGAATCAAAATTTAAGAAGTTGTACCAGAAAGTGCATTACTTTGAAGTCGACCAATAATTAATCATTTGATCCGGCAAATATAAACAAAACAAAACACCGGCAGAAAGCGATAATCGCTATAATAATAAAAAATCAGCGTCCAAGGGATGCGCAGACTTCCAGAGTTTCGGATTTTCTCAATTCATACCTTGTTTAAAAATATATCAATATATCGTACAAACTTTATATATCGCCCAGCCCTAGGTGTAACGATTCGATTCAGAATCAATTCTCGATTCAAAATCAATACTTTTTTACAATACTGTCAAAGCGCTTTGAGTACCTTGAAGGTAGAAAAGCGCTATACAAGTATAACCCATTTATCATTTATTTATTTATAATAACATTGGGTGTCAGTTCTATGATTAACTACATCTCCCCACCCATAAAATAAACAGCTCTGGTGAATTTCTGTATAAATTAAAATGAAACTGGTTGTGTTTATTAAAATTCTAACCAAATGCTTAATAAAATTCAAATGCAAATAAGGCAACACAACAATATTTGCCTGAGTGGCTGGACAGAAGATATATATATATATGTATATACATACACACACAAATATTCACGCCCCTAGTATCTCCTCTTTCTTAACAGCTATAAAAAGATAAGAACATACATTTGTATTTATGTAAAAAAGAAACACTAAGGTATTTTGCAAAGTAGTAGTAGCAGCCACTTGTTAATTTACGGAATCTGGTCATCTTAGTTTGTTTTCACTTTATCAGATAGAGCATGCAAGTGATGTCAAAGCCACATTGGGGCCTGTGCACGTTTACATTGGAGTCTAATAAAGATTGCATTTTACTTGTAAACTAAACAGTCAGCTGGGAAAAAAATCAGATTTGGTCCGATTTGTCTTGCAGTGTAAACATAGTCATTGTAAATGTTTGTGTGTGGCTAATTCTGTGGCATCTTGTTTAACAGACAATGAGTGGCAGTCGGGTCTTCATCGGCCGTTTGAGCCCCCACGCCAGAGAAAGAGATGTGGAGAAGTTTTTTAAGGGCTTTGGACGGATCCGGGAAATCAACTTGAAAAACGGATTTGGCTTTGTGGTCAGTGTGACATCCCTATTTGCGCTTATTAAAGATTTACTCCCCAGTTTAAAATGTCTTTTTTCCCTCTTTCAGGAGTTTGATGACCACCGAGATGCAGATGACGCCGTGTACGAGTTAAATGGCAAAGAATTGTGCAGTGAGAGGTGCGCTCTTAAAAAGTTCCAAAGTCCACGTTTAGTTTTATCTGCTCGCTCATGTGGACTCTCTCCCTCTCTGTGGTGCAGGGTTACCATCGAGCACGCACGCTCCAGGAGAGGAAGGGGAGGTGGTGGTGGCGGCGGAGGAGGAGGTGGTGGCGGGGGAGGTGGCGGCAGCTCTGGAATGGGCCGCTTTAGTGGCTATCGTCAATCTCGCAGCAGTGGTTCAAGGTACGAGATGTTGCTCTGCTGCATACCATGTCAGACCATATCTAATCTCTAATTTTCCTTGATCAATCTCAGTTAGGCCTGGGCCGATAGCAGGTTTTGCTCAACAGTATTGATCTATAAATTATTGCTGATGAACAACATTGTCAACATTTTGTTGAGACCCAATTAACCAATGATGTAACACTACATAACAGTGCAAGTATACCCTTTAAAATGCAATCAATTTGTATTTATTTATTTTAACATTGTAATTGGAATGTAAACTTTTAAATATCCAACTTGAATAAAACAAACAAGTAATAAAAAATAAATATATGTAGACATACGTGTACGTTAACAAAATTTTGCACCTGAACAAAAATTAAAAGCGATAAAATAGGTTCTGTCTGTGTTAAGGAGGGGGTGGGTCAAAACTATATAAAAAAAAATTGGCCAAATGCAGTTATTGTGACCAAAATGATCACGGTTACCATTACCGTATTTTTCGGAGTATAAGTCGCTCCGGAGTATTAAGTCGCACCGGCCGGAAATGCATAACAAAGAAGGAAAAAACATAAGTCGCACTGGAGTATAAGTCGCATTTTTTGGGGAAATGTATTTGATAAAACCCAACATCAAGAATAGACATTTAAAAGGCAATTTAAAATAAATAAAGAATAGTGAACAGGCTGAATAAGTGTACGTTATATGACGCATAAATAACCAACTGAGAACGTGCCTGGTATGTTAACATAACATATTATGGTAAGAGTCATTCAAATAACTATAACGTATAGAACATGCTATACGTTTACCAAACAATCTGTCACTCCTAATCGCTAAATCCCATGAAATCTTATACGTCTAGTCTCTTACGTGAATGAGCTAAATAATATTATTTGATATTTTACGGTAATGTGTTAATAATTTCACACATAAGTCGCTCCTGAGTATAAGTCGCACCCCCGGCCAAACTATGAAAAAAAACTGCGACTTATAGTCCGAAAAATACGGTATTAGTGTTGTATGTGCTCAAAAAGTACTTACGCACACACTGAAATCTTTTAACCAAGTTGTATTTTTTTAATATAACTAAAATAAATACAGACAATATACTTTCTTGGCAGAAGAAACGTAAAAAATTTGGGCTTCATAAGATCCATATTTTAAATTTTGTTTAAATATGTGTGTATCTTCCATTTTATTTTGTGATTGTATAGAAAGTTTGATAGTTGCTGATTGTTTGAGCAGTTCAGTTCACTTCCGGTTTTCGTCATCACGTCAAGCAAGTTCACTTTCTGTTGTACGGAGCCTGTCTCCGTCTGTTTAAACTTGACACTGGAGTTTATATTGGTCATTTTGGGGAAAGACCGCTCAGCCTTTGTGTTTAATGTGAATACTGTATCTTAGTTTGGACAGTAATTTCTTAATTCGAGTTTAGATTGGGGTATGACATTTAATCGGGAAAAACATTGTCTTAATTTTATGTTAACATTTATGCTAGCTAGCAAGCTAATGCTAGTCCTACCATAGGTTTATTCAAGTGCTTTTATCAATCACGGTTTTTCGATCATTTTGACTTAATACGGTAATATTAACCGTCGGAACCTTTACCACAGTTATCATTATCACCAATAACTGCATGTAGGACAAACGCCCGTAGCTGCTGCAAACAGTGACCCTTGCAGCTGCAAAGTTACCCGCCTAATTTAAATTTATCGTTTTGTCAATAGACTTGTTGCATATCGGCCCAGGCCTAATTTCTGTGTCTTGTCAGGTCCGTGATGCCCATTTTGCTTTTTATTTAATAGGTATGGGCCCCCAGTGCGCACGGACCACAGGTTGATTGTGGAGAACCTCTCTTCACGCATCAGCTGGCAGGTAAGACAAGTCAGCCTTTGTAGCACACCATTGTTAAGTTGATCTCATAAACTGTATAAGTTGTTTTTAAAAGTAT
The DNA here is from genome assembly GCF_033978785.1 of Entelurus aequoreus. Taxonomy (NCBI): domain Eukaryota; kingdom Metazoa; phylum Chordata; class Actinopteri; order Syngnathiformes; family Syngnathidae; genus Entelurus; species Entelurus aequoreus. Next base: position 13,376,901 of record NC_084733.1, on the reverse strand, counting down.
TGATCATGTATTAATGGCCCATGTCAATATGGGTCTTTTTTTAGCTAATTGGCCAAAAATCCACACTTCTCCTAGAGAGAGCAGCTAATTGCTGCCAGTGGAAAATCTAACTTAAAGCACTTTGTATGCTTTTGTCAAGAGGTGAATGCACACCCTCCACGGAGGGGTCACAAGTGTGCACCGCCCTCTATTGGTTGTTTTCTGAATAGTGTCCATTTGGTGCCTCTCCTTACACGCAGTTGCCGCCGGTCTAAAGTCTTGGCTGGGCCCTGGTAGCGGGCGAGAGTGGTCTAGCGCAGGATACGGTAGCCTTAGGAGGTCCGTAGCCGGTCTGGAGGTTCTGTGGGCTGGCATCCCCGACTGCTGTAACGCCCTCTCAAATCTGGCGGGCCGCCGCAGTCTTCCCCACACGCCCTCTTTGGGTCTTTTTCTTTGGCTGACGGAGCTGGGGCGGGGTGTTGAGTTGGGCGAACACCCCTCCTCCTACTTGCTCTCTGGTGGTCCCTTACTTGTGGAGGCCGGATGCCGGGTCGTTTCTCAAAGGCTTAACACTGCATTGGTTCCCATTTGCTATTTGGACACGTGACGCTATGCTAATGTCTTCCTGGTAATGGACACAGGTAAGTAGCAATTACAACTCATGTGTTTTGTAGCGGGTGGGCTGGTTAAAGGGGTGCACAGTATTGAACACTTAGCTCTTATTATATAATAGGGATGTAACGGTATCAACATTTCACAGTACGATATCACGTATTGTGGTGTATGTATACATTTAAAAAAAAAAAAGACTAGGTAATATTGTTAAATTATGTAAAATAATGTGGCAGGACTGTTTAGGCTAAACACTTACTGTGATTGAACACAAACATAATGCTTAAATGTTCTCATCATATTTATTCTACAAACACATTAAATGCAAAGAATAGTGCAGCAACATCCAATGTTTCAAGAAAATATATTTAAAAGAAATAAAAGTTGAATGCCTTTAAGCAGTGCTTCCCAATTATTTTCTTTTAGCCCAGGGTTTACCCTGCCTTCTGCCCGAGTGCAATGCTAAAGTTCCAGAAAACAAACCTTAACTCATCAAGTTTTCGTTTGATACCATCACATATCACGGCAATATTGTGAAGCCTTTGAAACCGATGCACCTTGGTATCGACAGTACCGTTACATCCCTTTTTATATAAATATGAATACATTCCAATGCACACAACAGTTAAGGCTCGCCACTCAGGGCCTCTTAGGGTCCCTTTTGCTAGTCAAGTCTCAGCCTCGGTCAGAGGACATAACAAAGCTAGATTTTCCTACATTCACACTCACACACGATATAGCATTGTCTCTACCCAGCAAGTCATGTCTCTTTTCCACTGCAAAGTATCATCTCCGCTCTCATTGCCTCACTTCCAAACAGAAGTGAGCGAACTCGACTTGCTAACTGGCAGCAGTAAAAAGACGCTTTTCATCCAAGAGGAGACTGAGGGCAGCATGAGGGGAAAAAATACTGCAGTGTTGAGGTACAGCAACAGGGTAAGCTAAGCGCTTCAACCAGCCGATGAGCGTCCATAGCCTGGCCAAGAAGGTACCATGCAGTGGAAAAGGTTTTTATTAGGAACATATTTTCACTCTTTAGTTTGCAACCATTTTAGCACTTCATTAGTTTCCACCACACTAGTAAGCTTGTGTGCACTGCTTTGTTTGCTGTCTGTTCATTTCTTTACTTACAGGTGTGACCCAAAAAAAAAAAGGTTCAGACACCTGAGCGCTGTGTCAGTCTGCTAGTGTTCTAACTAATGTTCTCACGTCACGCAGGACCTCAAAGACCTGATGAGGAAAGCTGGCGAGGTTACCTTTGTTGACGCTCACAGGCCAACCAAAAACGAAGGGTGAGTCCTGGTCCAAGTTGGCCTTTAATTTTTTTTCCCCCCCTTCCCCAATCTAATGCCTTGTGATTCTGAACGCAGGGTTGTTGAGTTTGCATCCCGAAGCGATATGAAGAACGCCATCTCCAAGCTGGACGGCACCGAGCTCAATGGGCGCAAGATCAAGATCTTTGAGGACAGCAGAGGGTGAGTTGGATCACGTTCAATTAAGGCTGCAGCGGTTTATCAATTTATTTAAGGAAAAAGCTTCCATTTATATCATGTTGCTTCAATTAATTGTTTAATGAATAAAGATTGATCAAATCCGGACCGCATAAAATGAGGGTAAAATAAAGAATACAAATTTAAGGTAAATAGAAGGTTTAAAAAGGTCAAAGAAAGTGAATAGAAAGTAAATTTTAAAAGGTAAAGGCAGGTAAGCAGAAGGTAAAGAAAAGGTTATAGAAAGTATGTAGGACATACTTGCCAACCCTCCCGATTTTCCCAGGAGACTCCCGAATTTCCGTGCCCCTCCCGAAAATCTCCCGGGGCAACCATTCTCCTGATTTCCTCCCAGACAACAATATTGGGGGCGTGCCTTAAAGGCACTGCCTTTAGCGTCCTCTACAACCTGTCGTCACGTCCGCTTTTCCTCCATACAAACAGCGTGCCGGCCCAGTCACATAATGTATGCGGCTTTTGCACACACACACACACACAAGTGAATGCAAGTCATACTTGGTCAACAGCCATACAGGTCACACTGAGGGTGGCCGTATAAACAACTTTAACACTGTTACAAATATGCGCCACACTGAACCCACACCAAACAAGAATGACAAACACATTTCGGTAGATCATCCGCACCGTAACACAACAGAACAAATACCCAGAACCCCTTGCAGCACTAACTCTTCCGGGACGCTACAATATACACCCCTGCTACCACCAAACCCTGTCCCCCCGAATTCGGAGGTCTCAAGGTTGGCAAGTATGATGTAGGAGGTAAATAAATGTAAATGGTAGGTAATAGAAGGTGAAGAAAAGGTAAATGGAAGGTGAAAAAAGGTACCAGGTGAATAGATGCTAAAGAAAGCTAATGTAGGGTAAATGAAAGATTATAAATAAAGTTTATGGCAACCAGAAAAACTTTTTATTTAAACTATTTCCCCCTAAAATAAGCATTGAGACTATAAAGTGTTTTATGCAAATACTCGGTTGATTAAACTAACCGATAGATTACTCTATTAGAATAATGGCTAGCTGCAGCCCTAATCATGTTCATGTTCTAGTCCTGAAGTTGCACACATACGTCTCCTAACTCTTGTGTGGGACTTTATAATGATCCTGGTGATCTTTCTCCAACAGCCGCAGCAGGAGCAGGTCTCGCTCTCGCTCACGCTCCCGCAGCTACTCCCGCAGCCGCTCCAGGAGCCGGAACCGCTCCAGGAGCCGCAGCCGCTCCCGGACACCCAGTCGCACCCCGGAAAAGAAAGCGCTGAGCGGCGGCAAGACCAGCGATAGGTCCCCCTCCCGCTCAAAGTCCCGGTCCAAATCTCGCTCCAGGTCCAAGTCCCGCTCGCGGTCCCCCCGGTCTCGCTCACGCACGCCACCCCCCGCGCAAAACAACCAGTCCCGCTCGCGATCCCGATCCCGCTCCCGCTCGCCCTCTGCTGAGAGCAAACACTGAAGAAGGAATGTTTCCTTGTCTGTGCCGCCGTGCATTTGTTGTTGAACTCCATCCTTGAGCTTCTTGGCGCACGCCTTCTTTTAATCTTTTTTAGTTTGTACCTTCCCCTGCAGGAAAGTCCTGTTTTTTGTGTTCCATGATGTCTTGTGTCCTTTCTTTTTGATTACAAGTCCATTATTTTGGTGTCCGAGTGGATCCGCCATACCGTACTTTGACCCGCTTGGTTCCAGGTTGACTAAGCTGTGGTTGTATCTGTGTTGGCGCCGCCCAACTGATTAGGACGAGGCTCTTAGCGCACGTCGTGTTGCCTTCACTGCCCCCCTCCCACCACGTAAGAACAAGATCTGTTAGACTGTGATGTTTTTGTTCATTTCAGCAGTTGATTGTCAATAAAAACACTCGCTGCAAAGCTTTTTCTGGTGCCGTCTAATAAACTTTTGTCAAACAATGACGTCTGGTGTGGTTTAGGCACTAACCTAACCAAACTAATCAATCCATGCATTTTTTTTTTTTACCTATTTCACATTAATATGACACATTTTATTTCTTTTTTTTTTTTTTTACTGTCCGCCACTAGAGGCCAGTGTTTCCCCACAAGTCATTTTTACGTTACTTAAAGGCTACAAATCAAAATAAGCATTTTGAATAAAGTTGTGAAACGCAACATTAGAACATGGCTTCTAGACGCAAGTGCGGTTAAAGGTCAGCGTTTATATCCACACTGCATTGGTGCAATTGTGACGTCATTGACAAACTGACGAATAGCTACATTTTAATATGCAGACTCTCAAATGTGTTTTACTTCCTTTGATGAAAATGACTAAAAATGTGGAAAAAAATGTCACGTCACCAAGATAAAAGGTCATTTTTTAAAGTGTTTCCGAGCTCCGCCCCTTTGTAGGCGGGGCCTTGTAGCGGCGTGGAGGGCACGAGAACCCCCGCGACCAGTCGCCTTTCTCCGGCTGGCATTGCATCTCCACCCGGGCCTCCTTCACCACGTCCCCCGGGGGCAAGCGAGGAGCACTGCGGGGCGGCGCCGCTTCTTCTCCGTTTTCCTTGCCGGCGTTCCCCGCACGGACCTGACGTGCCTCACCCGGCACTATGGCGGAGAGAAGTGGCCGGCTGAGCTTCCCCGGCATCGGGGCTCTCAACAGACCGGTAGCGATGAACCTGTTCGCGACCCAGGACATAGACGGATCCTCCCCGAACTGCATCCCGCGGTAAGACACCTTTATGCCGCTTTTGACCTTTATCTACACTGGCAGCCATTGCCGCACAGCCCGCCTTCTGGTTGTGGATGATGATAGAGGCTTCTGGAAGGAGTGACTTTATGATGCTAACCCATCTTAGATTTGTCATCTATATTACATGTTCATCAATACAATAGCAGCGGAGACCACCACAATGTATCCCCCCGCCCGCCATACTTTAATCTGCAAGGGTGAAGCTCACACTTTTTACACTTTAATCTATCCTGGGGTGGGGCGTTGAGGTGTCAAGGGGGGACTTATTCATGCTTGAACGATACACACGCCTCCAGTTAGGGGGCAGCAGTGCTCCAAGTAATCAACAGGCTGCCAACCCTCCCGTTTTTAGCGGGAGAATCCCGGTATTCAGCGCCTCTCCCGACAACCTCCCGGCAGAGATTTTCTCCCGACAAACTCCCGGTATTCAGCCGGAGCTGGAGGCCACGCCCCCTCCAGCTCAATGCGGACCTGAGTGGGGGCAGCCTGTTCTCACGTCCGCTTTCCCACAATATAAACAGCTTGCCTGCCCAATCACGTTATAACATATACTGCTTTTAGAGAGTAGAGTGCACAACAAGGAGAGAGAGTTCTTGGTTTCTTATGCGGGTTTATTGTTAGGCAGTTTCGTTAACGTCCTCCCAGCGCGGTAACAACACACAACAACCGCAGTCACGTTTAGTCTACCGTAAAGCAGTTTGTCTGCCGTAAACAGCAATGTTGTGACACTCTTAAACAGGACAATACTGCCATCTACTGGATAGCCTGCAGGACACTGAAATTCAAGTATTTCTTTATATCTCTGTATAATAAAATAAAATAAATATAAAAATATATATATATATAGCTAGAATTCACTGAAAGTCAAGTATTTCATACGTATATATATATATATATATTATATATATGAAATAGCCCTTTGAGACACTTGTGATTTAGGGCTATATAAATAAACATTGATTGATTGATTGATTGATTTGGTGAATTCTAGCTGTAAATATACTCTCCTCTGAACCACGCCCTTAGCCACGCCCCAACCACGCCCCCCCCCCCCCCCCCCCCCCCCACCCACCTCCCGATATCGGAGGTCTCAAGGTTGGCAAGTATGACAGTGTGTTTCCTGGAATTGCAGTAAACCTTGAAAATGCCCATCCATCCATTTTCTTCCGCTTATCCGAGGTCGGGTCGCGGGGGCATCAGCCTAAGCAGAGAAGCCCAGACTTCCCTCTCCCCGGCCACTTGGTCCAGCTCCTCCCCGGGGGATCCCGAGGCGTTCCCAGGCCAGCCGGGAGACATAGTCTTCCCAACGTGTCCTGGGTCTTCCTCTCTCCTTCTTTTTTTTATATGCTACATTTGTGGGAAAAGCCATACAGTTCGGAAGTATCATTGGTGGAAAGTGGCAGCTCCAGGCAAAAGTTATGTCCAGTGTCTTTAACAAGGCCAGCGTGTTTTGTTTCGTTCAAACCCACTCAGGAGTTCTCCAAAGTACACATCAGCCGGCCCAAAAATACAACATTTGGACCCTGAACCTCGTCAAATATCCAAAACTCGTCAAATATCCAAAACTACGACGACTAATTGTGTGAAACAGCACATTTGTCCAAATAAATAAGTATCAAATTAATGAAAGTTGTGCATTACTTACACATGCAAAGTCTCCAGGGCATGTTAGAGAGTATCCAGTAACAAACGTGTCCGCATCATTCGACTTACTGCGTGACGAGCTTAACTTCATGAATTATTCTGACTGCAAAGTCCATCCATCCATTCATCCATCCGTCCATCTTCTTCCGTTTATCCGAGGTCGGGTCGCGGGGGCAGCAGCCTAAGCAGAGAAGCCCAGACTTCCCTCTCCCCAGCCACTTGGTCCAGCTCCTCCTGGGGGATCCCGAGCTGTTCCCAGGCCAGCCGGGAGACATAGTCTTCCCAACGTGTCCTGGGTCTTCCCCGTGGCCTCCTGCCGGTCGGACGTGCCCTAAACACCTCCCTATGGAGGCGTTCGGGTGGCATCCTGAGCAGATGCCCGAACCACCTCTCAATGTGGAGGAGCAGCGGCTTTACTCTGAGCTCCTCACCCTATCTCTAAGGGAGAGCCCCGCCACCCGGCGGGGGAAACTCATTTCGGCCGCTTGTACCCGTGATCTTGTCCTTTCGGTCATAACCCAAAGCTCATGACCATAAGTGAGGATTGGGAATGCAGATCGACCGGTAAATTGAGCGCTTTGCCTTCCGGCTCAGCTCCTTCTTCACCACAACGGATCGATTCAGCGTCCGCATTACTGAAGACTAAATAGATTACCATAGTAACTAATTAGATTACCATAATAACTAGTACATCATGCAAAAGCGCAGATTCCAACCATTGAAATACTTTGTAAAGTTGAAGACTTAGTCATTAGAAAACATCACTGCACATCATAACGGCAGCTACAGTTTCCATCTTAAAGATCTAAAAAAATTATTTGGGGAATGTCCGGCGGGCCAGATTGAAAAGTTTAACGGGCCGCATGTGGCCCCCCCGGGCCTTAATTTGCCCAGGTCGGGTCTAAATTAAACTTACTCTTAAAACAATCAATATGATCAGGTTTTTATAATTATATATTGATGAAAAAAATCAATGAGTTTGATAATATTTACCAAAAATTTCAGCTTTAAACCCAAAACTTTAATTTAGCTAAGCGTGGGCACGCTAAAAGACAAGATAGCGTCGATCTTCTCTGTTTTTCATCATTTCTCGGTAGTGGGGGGGGGGGGGGCTGAAGGAACTTCTAGAACAGTGTTTTTTAACCTTGTTGGAGGTACCGAACCCCACCAGTTTCATATGCGCATTCACCGAACCCGAACCGTAATCATAAAACGATGTTATTATATTAAATAAATACTAATAAAGGTATATTTCACAAACAGAAAGTTACAGGAATGTACACATGATCCCATGTTTACATCTCATTGTGCAACATGTGAATGTTTTAGTGGGAACTAAATGCGATATCTGAAAGGGGTACACATTATTTCCAAAGCAGGACCCCCCACCCAGACATATAATACTATACTATAATACTACTATAATAATCTCATGGAAATGACGGCTGTCATTTGATTACAATAATAAAACATTGAACTTGTTGTTTAGTCAGGTTTGGGACAGGTGTGACCACAGTGCATGTGCACGTCTACTAGAATGCTCAAGGAGTTTTTGTGTTTATGTGGAAAATTAGAGGGAACATTGTTTGGGGGTATCCATAATACGCCGACAGGGAGGAGTTTTTGTTTACACGATGAGTCGGGCGTGTCTTGACCTCCGCGGCAGAGGCTCTGCCGAACCCCTGAGGCCGACTCACCGAACCCCTAGGTTTCGATCGAACCCAGGTTAAGAACCACTGTTCTAGAATGTCTTTCCGCGCTGACACACTTAGTAACTTCATTGCTGTGCTAATTGTGTGTGTGTGTATTTTTGTTTATACATGTTAGGTTAGCAATGGGCTTTGAAGTCTTTGAATCGTCGCTCTGTATCATATATAAAACACAGTCGGTAAGGCTGTGCCATCTCGTGGGGCAACTGCCCCTTTTTTGCCCCGAACCTGCACGGAGACGGGACCTGTCCCCGGCGGCGCTAAGAACCGGGTCCCGGTAAAGTCCGTCATAATTGAGCTCGTTGGAGGCGAGAGTGCCAACGTGTTAGACACTCTGTCTTTTGTCTCTTCATCCCCCCCGTCCCCGTGCCCGTGCCCGTCCCCCACTGGGCGGCCGGGATGCTCACGCCGCGAGAATGTAGAGTAGGACGGAGGAGAAGGCGGCGTAAGCCTCTCTTTGTTTGATGCTCCTCTCCTTGTCCCAGCGTCTCCCGGAATCTTCTCTGTGGGAGAGTATGCTAATGTTAGCGTGCTAGCACTTACTAAGCAGCGTTACATGCTAAACGGTGCTCGTAATATTCTAGTAGTATTTCAATAGGATACTAGCAATGTTCCCTCTAATTTTCCATGTGTGTGAGCATTCAGTGGAGCCCATGTGAGCAACATCAGCAGCACACCTGTCCCAAACCTGACTAAATAACAAGTTCAATCTCCGTCCATCCATCCATTTTCTACCGCTTGTCCCTTTCGGGGTCGCGGGGGGTGCTGGAGCCTATCTCAGCTGCATTCGGGCGGAAGGCGGGGTACACCCCGGACAAGTCGCCACCTCATCGCAGGGCCAACACAGATAGACAGACAACATTCTCTTATTATTATAATCAAATGACAGCAGTCATTTCCATGAGGTTATTTTCTAATATAAGTGTTTAGGCCCACTTACAATGACAATAACAAAAAATATTGTTTTTCATGAACTGTGTACTTGTATTGTTTGTCTGGGTGGAGGTCCTGCTTTGGAAATAATTTGTACCCCTTTCAGACATTGCATTTAGTTCCCATTAAAACATTCACATGTTGCACAATGAGATGTAAGCAGGGGATCACAGTGTTTCCCATAAACTGCCAAGATTTATTTATACCTGTGGCGATGGGGGCGTGGCTATGGGCGTGGTCACCATGACATCATCGAGTAATTTGCATAATTTACTACAATGATATGATTTTCTCTAAAAAGGCTCAAAAAATGTATACTTACTAATTAATAATAACAGTTTTGTTTTAAACGTCCATCCATCCATCCATCCATTTTACAATATAATTACAACACTTTATGTACATATTTATATACAGATTTGAACTATAAGTTATTCACTGAAATATATTTATTAATTGTGGTTCTTACAAAAAATATATCTTATAAAATATAAAAGCTAAAATGTCTCTTAAAGCTCTGCCCCTTTAATTAGTGCATACTAAATAATTTAACTTTAGCCTACTACTACAACCATATTATTTACCAGCAACATAAAGTGAAACAGAGGCAGAGGTGTCCTGCCACAGTCAGTAACAAATAAACAGAAAACAGTAGTGGTCAAATACAAATAAGGCAACAAGAGAAGTATCCTCTATCCTCTTTTGTAAAGTAAATCTGAACAGCCTATATGGGCATCTACATCAACTATATGATTTGCCTGAGAAGCTGGACAGGACAAAACTTTTTTTTTTTTTAAATTTTTTAAAATTTGTGGCGGACGTAATTCTTTCGTGGCGGGCCGCCACAAATAAATTAATGTGTGGGAAACACTGGATCATGTGTACATTCCTGCAACTTCCTGTTTGTAAATAATATATTTTTATTAGTATTTATTAGAGATGTCCGATAATATCGGCCTGCCGACATTATCGGCCGATATATGCGTTAAAATGTAATATCGGAAATTATCGGTATCGGTTTCTTTATTATCGGTATCGTTTTTTTAATTTTTTTTTATTATTAAATCAACATAAAAAACACAAGATACACTTACAATTAGTGCACCAACCCAAAAAACCTCCCTCTCCCATTTACACTCATTCACACAAAAGGGTTGTTTCTTTCTGTTATTAATATTCTGGTTCCTACATTATATATCAATATATATCAATACAGTCTGCAAGGGATACAGTCCGTAAGCACACATGATTGTGCGTGCTGCTGGTCCACTAATAATACTAACCTTTAACAGTTAATTTTACAAATTTTCATTCATTACTAGTTTCTATGTAACTGTTTTTATATTGTTCTACTTTCTTTTTTATTCAAGAAAATGTTTTTAATTTATTTATCTTATTTTACTAATTTTTTTAAAAAGTACCTTATCTTCACCATACCTGGTTGTCCAAATTAGGCATAATAATGTGTTAATTCCACGACTGCATATATCGGTTGATATCGGTATCGGTAATTAAAGAGTTGGACAATATCGGATATCGGCAAAAAGCCATTATCGGACATCCCTAGTATTTATTTAATATACTAACAGCATTTCATGATTAATATTTATAAATTAAGATTCCTAATAAATGACACTAGAATAAGCACACATTTGATTGGTAAATCATAGTGTAACGACCTGGAATGACACTTTATGTGTGGTGTTGGAGTTGTCCGACTTTTTGTGTGGCTGTAAACGCATCGCTGCCTAAGTGCCATATGTGCATGTGTTGGCGCAAGTGAGAAAGGGCGAGCGGCTGCTGTTGATATAACAAAGTTGCTTTTGGTCTGGTTTGTACTGCAGAAAATTACCACTTTTGCCAGATATAATTTTTTTTACTAATGTTTTGGTGATGTGTTTATGGCCGACAATAAAGAGTTTTGCTCAGTAAAGTGATGGATGGAATTCATGTCCTCAAAGTGTCTCGACAGACGTTACAATATTTGAACAATGATGACGAAAACTGTTTTCTCTGTCGTGTCCGTGTGTCGAAAATTGTTATGCGCTTATTTTTTTATGTGATTTTGTGCGTGGCATAGATTTGCCGTGCACAGAGGACGCTTGAGCAGTGCACAATTGCACAGGCGCGCACCTTAGAGGGAACGTTGGTTAGTAGCAATCTACTAGTAGTATTCTTGTAGGATGCTAGTAATATTCTAGTAGTATTCTAATAGGATGCTAGTAATATTTTCATAGTACAAAGTGGTTTGGGCCCCATGACATATTACCACTGTATAGGCTTACCGTATTTTCCGGACCATAGGGCGCACCGGATTATAAGGCGCACTGCCGATGAATGGTCTATTTTAGATCTTTTTTCAAATATAAGGCGCACCGGATTATAGGGCGCATTAAAGGTGTCATATTATTATTATTTTTTTCCTAAATGTAAAAGACTTCCTTGTGGTCTACATAACATGTAATGGTGGTTCTTTGGTCAAAATGTTGCATAGATGATGTTTTGCAGATCATCTTCAAGCCGCTTTCTCTCAGTGGGCGGTCTTATTTACGTGGCTCACCTTCGGCAGCGTCCTCTCCCCGTCTGATGAGAGTGCGGAAATACGACCATATCACACCAACTCTCAAATCCCTTCACTGGCTTCCTGTTCCACTCAGGATAGAACTCAAAGTCTCCCTACTAACCCACCAGTGCCTCCATGGAAATGCCCCACTCTACCTCAAAGAACTACTCACCCCCAAATCCTCCACACGACACCTCCGCTCCGGACAGGCTAACCTCCTCCAACCTCCGAGGACAAAGCTACGAACAATGGGAGACCGGACTTTCCGCTCCGCCGCTCCCAGTCTGTGGAACGCTCTCCCCGACCACCTGAGGGCACCACAGACTGTGGATGCTTTTAAAAAAGGCTTAAAAACCCTTATTTTTTTTAAAAACATTTTTTTTTAGATATATGCATACTAGTTCTAGCTATTCTAGTTTTTATTTGTATTTATTTGTATTATCTTTAAAAAAAAAAAAAATTAATACACTGTAGCACTTTGAGGTTGTTAGCTCAATGTAAAGTGCTTTTTATAAATAAAATCTATTATTATTATTACTTAAATCAATAACGAAGCAGCATCTCCTCATCCGGAAACAACAACACTGGAAATGTGTCCCGTGAAAAACCGTCCGACTGGAACTCTCTAATAACTAAAGTTCCTTGGGTGAATAATGTAAACTCACTATACCGGTATTAGGGATGTCCGATAATGGCTTTTTGCCGATATCCGATATTCCGATATTGTCCAACTCTTTAATTACCGATACCGATATCAACCGATACCGATATCAACCGATATATGCAGTCGTGGAATTAACACATTATTATGCCTAATTTGGACAACCATGTATGGTGAAGATAAGGTACTTTAAAAATTTTTAAAAAAAAATAAGATAACTAAATTAAAAACATTTTCTTGAATAAAAAAGAAAGTAAAACAATATAAAAACAGTTACATAGAAACTAGTAATTAATGAAAATGAGTAAAATTAACTGTTAAAGGTTAGTACTATTAGTGGACCAGCAGCACGCACAATCATGTGTGCTTACGGACTGTATCCCTTGCAGACTGTATTGATATATATTGATATATAATGTAGGAACCAGAATATTAATAACAGAAAGAAATGGGGGGAGGGAGGTTTTTTGGGTTGGTGCACTAATTGTAAGTGTATCTTGTGTTTTTTATGTTGATTTATTAAAAAAAAAAAATAAAAAAAAATAAACCCGATACAGATAATAAAAAAAACGATACCGATAATTTCCGATATTACATTTTAACGCATTTATCGTCCGATAATATTGGCAGGCCGATATTATCGGACATCCCTAACCGGTATGTTTTAGTGCTTTCATGGCGAGTTTACTGACAGATATAAGTAAGAACTGTACACTACTTTATATTAGAAATGGCAACAGCGGAGGATGAATGTCCCATAACAAGAAGATAGAGAAAAAGAAGAAGCTTATCGACTACAAAGACTACAAAGGCGGACGCACGCCATTTTTCAGGATTTATGCAGATCCCAAATACAGATCAGCAGGTACCAGAAGTTAAGAAAAGTTGCTTTTGCATAATATTGCGAAACAAAACGCCAGATAATGTGTCTTACCTTATACACACACCATAATAATACTGGTATGTTGAAGCACAGTACAATCCATCAAGCGGTGCGGCTTCATAGCTTACCAATACGTACTAAAACATTTTTATAGATTTTTGAGCGCCGTGGGTAATATTCTATATTTTCAACGGAACATATAAAATGTTGGTGTTGATTACTTGAGTCATATTGCCATCATAGTGCAGTCTACACGTATCTCTTATGTTTGACTGCCATCTACTGGTCACACTTATCATTACACCATGTACCAAATAAAATCGCTTCGAGGTCGGTAAGCAAAACCAGAATTATTCCGTACTTTTGGCGCGCCGGGTTATACGGCGCACTGTCGAGTTTTGAGGGGGAAAAAAAGGGTGCGCCTTATAGTCTGGAAAATACGGTAATTGACTCTCTTGGTGGTTGTACTTGTATTCAATAATACAGTAGTTTAATAGGATGCTAGTAGTATTTTATTAGGATGTTAGTAGTATGTTAGCAGTATTCTAATAGGACGCTACTAGGATGCAAGTTGTATTCTGATAGGATGCTTGTAGTATGCTAGTTATATTTGAATAGGATAGTAGTACTGTACTATGCTAGCAGTCTTCCAATAGGACGCTAGTAATATTCTAATAGGATGCTAGTAGTATTCCTACAGGATGCTAGTAGTATTCCAATAGGGTGCTAGTAGTATTCCAATAGGACCCTAGTAATATTTTAATAGGATGCTAGTAGTATTCCAATAGGATGCTAGTAGTATTACTATAAGATGCTAGTAGTATTCCTATAGGATGCTAGTAGTATTCCTATAGGATGCTAGTACTATTCCTACAGGATGCTAGTAGTATTCCTATAGGATGCTAGTAATATTCTAATAGGATGCTAGTAGTATTCCTACAGGATGCTAGTAGTATTCCAATAGGATGCTAGTAGTATTCCTATATAATGCTAGTTGTATTCCTACAGGATGCTATTAGTATTCCAATAGGATGCTAGTAGTATTCCAATATGATCCTAGTAGTATTCCTATAAGATGCTAGTAGTATTCCTATAGGATGCTAGTAGTATTCCTATAGGATGCTAGTAGTATTCCTACAGGATCTTAGTACTATTCCTACAGGATGCTAGTAGTAGTCCAATAGGATGCTAGTAGTATTCCTACAGGATGCTAGTAGTATTCCAGTAGGATGCTAGTAATATTCCAATAGGATGTTAGTAGTATTCCTACAGGGTGCTAGTAGTATTCCAATAGGATGCTAGTAGTATTCCAATAAGATGCTAGTAGTATTCCAATAGGATGCTAGTAGTATTCCTATAGGATGCTAGTAGTATTCCAATAGGATGCTAGTAGTATTCCAATAGGATGCTAGTAGTGTTTTCAATAGGATGCTAGTAGTATTCCTACAGGATGCCAGTAGTATTCCTATAGGATGCTAGTAGTATTCCAATAGGATGCTAGTAGTATTCCAATAGGATGCTAGTAGTGTTTTCAATAGGATGCTAGTAGTATTCCTATAGGATGCTAGTAGTATTCCAATAGGATGCTAGTAGTATTCCAATAGGATGGCAGTAGCAGTCTAACAGGATGCTAGTACTGTAGTATGCTCGTAGTATTCTAGTAGGATGCTAGTAGTCTTCTATTAGGATGCTAGTACTGTAGTACACTAGTATTATTTAAATAGCATGCTAGTTGTATTCTAATAGTAGAAGTCTTCTATAAGGATGCTAGTACTGTAGTATGCTAGGAGTCCTCTAGTAGTATGTTAGTAGTATTCTAACAGGATGCTAGTACTTTAGTATGCTAGGAGTCCTCTAGTAGTATGTTAGTAGTATTCGAACAGGATCCTAGTACTGTAGTATGCTTGGAGTCCTCTAGTAGTATGTTAGTAGTATTCGAACAGGATGCTAGTACTGTAGTATGCTAGGAGTCCTCTAGTAGTATGTTAGTAGTATTCGAACAGGATGCTAGTACTGCAGTATGCTTGGAGTCCTCTAGTAGTATGTTAGTAGTACTCTAACAGGATGCTAGTACTTTAGTATGCTAGGAGTCCTCTAGTAGTATGTTAGTAGTATTCAAACAGGATCCTAGTACTGTAGTATGCTGGGAGTCCTCTAGTAGTATGTTAGTAGTATTCGAACAGGATGCTAGTACTGTAGTATGCTAGGAGTCCTCTAGTAGTATGTTAGTAGTATTCGAACAGGATGCTAGTACTGCAGTATGCTTGGAGTCCTCTAGTAGTATGTTAGTAGTACTCTAACAGGATGCTAGTACTGCAGTATGCTAGGAGTCCTCTAGTAGTATGTTAGTAGTATTCTAACAGGATGCTAGTACTTTAGTATGCTAGGAGTCCTCTAGTAGTATGTTAGTAGTATTCGAACAGGATCCTAGTACTGTAGTATGCTTGGAGTCCTCTAGTAGTATGTTAGTAGTATTCTAACAGGATGCTAGTACTGTAGTATGCTAGGAGTCCTCTAGTAGTATGTTAGTAGTATTCTAACAGGATGCTAGTACTGTAGTATGCTAGGAGTCCTCTAGTAGTATGTTAGTAGTATTCTAACAGGATGCTAGTACTGTAGTATGCTATGAGTCCTCTAGTAGTATGTTAGTAGTATTCTAACAGGATGCTAGTACTATAGTATGCTAGGAGTCCTCTAGTAGTATGTTAGTAGTACTCTAACAGGATGCTAGTACTGTAGTATGCTAGGAGTCCTCTAGTAGTATGTTAGTAGTATTCTAACAGGATGCTAGTACTGTAGTATGCTAGGAGTCCTCTAGTAGTATGTTAGTAGTATTCTAACAGGATGCTAGTACTGTAGTATGCTAGGAGTCCTCTAGTAGTATGTTAGTAGTATTCTAACAGGATGCTAGTACTGTAGTATGCTAGAGTCCTCTAGTAGTATGTTAGTAGTATTCTAACAGGATGTTAGTACTGTAGTATGCTAGGAGTCCTCTAGTAGTATGTTAGTAGTATTCTAACAGGATGCTAGTACTATAGTATGCTAGGAGTCCTCTAGTAGTATGTTAGTAGTACTCTAACAGGATGCTAGTACTGTAGTATGCTAGGAGTCCTCTAGTAGTATGTTAGTAGTATTCTAACAGGATGCTAGTACTGTAGTATGCTAGGAGTCCTCTAGTAGTATGTTAGTAGTATTCTAACAGGATGCTAGTACTGTAGTATGCTAGGAGTCCTCTAGTAGTATGTTAGTAGTATTCTAACAGGATCCTAGTACTGTAGTATGCTAGAGTCCTCTAGTAGTATGTTAGTAGTATTCTAACAGGATGTTAGTACTGTAGTATGCTAGGAGTCCCCTAGTAGTATGTTAGTAGTATTCTAACAGGATGCTAGTACTGTAGTATGCTAGGAGTCCTCTAGTAGTATGTTAGTAGTATTCTAACAGGATGCTAGTACTGTAGTATGCTAGGAGTCCTCTAGTAGTATGTTAGTAGTATTCTAACAGGATGCTAGTACTGTAGTATGCTAGGAGTCCTCTAGTAGTATGTTAGTAGTATTTCAACAGGATGCTAGTACTGTAGTATGCTAGGAGTCCTCTAGTAGTATGTTAGTAGTATTCTAACAGGATGCTAGTACTGTAGTATGCTAGGAGTCCTCTAGTAGTATGTTAGTAGTACTCTAACAGGATGCTAGTACTGTAGTATGCTAGGAGTCCTCTAGTAGTATGTTAGTAGTATTCTAACAGGATGCTAGTACTGTAGTATGCTAGGAGTCCTCTAGTAGTATGTTAGTAGTATTCTAACGGGATGCTAGTACTGTAGTATGCTAGGAGTCCTCTAGTAGTATGTTAGTAGTATTTCAACAGGATGCTAGTACTGTAGTATGCTAGGAGTCCTCTAGTAGTATGTTAGTAGTATTCTAACAGGATGCTAGTACTATAGTATGCTAGGAGTCCTCTAGTAGTATGTTAGTAGTATTTCAACAGGATGCTAGTACTGTAGTATGCTAGGAGTCCTCTAGTAGTATGTTAGTAGTATTCTAACAGGATGCTAGTACTGTAGTATGCTAGGAGTCCTCTAGTAGTATGTTAGTAGTATTTCAACAGGATGCTAGTACTGTAGTATGCTAGGAGTCCTCTAGTAGTATGTTAGTAGTATTCTAACAGGATGCTAGTACTGTAGTATGCTAGGAGTCCCCTAGTAGTATGTTAGTAGTATTCTAACAGGATGCTAGTACTGTAGTATGCTAGGAGTCCTCTAGTAGTATGTTAGTAGTATTCTAACAGGATGCTAGTACTGTAGTATGCTAGGAGTCCTCTAGTAGTATGTTAGTAGTACTCTAACAGGATGCTAGTACTGTAGTATGCTAGGAGTCCCCTAGTAGTATGTTAGTAGTATTCTAACAGGATGCTAGTACTATAGTATGCTAGGAGTCCTCTAGTAGTATGTTAGTAGTACTCTAACAGGATTCTAGTACTGTAGTATGCTAGGAGTCCTCTAGTAGTATGTTAGTAGTATTCTAACAGGATGCTAGTACTGTAGTATGCTAGGAGTCCTCTAGTAGTATGTTAGTAGTATTCTAACAGGATGCTAGTACTATAGTATGCTAGGAGTCCTCTAGTAGTATGTTAGTAGTATTCTAACAGGATGCTAGTACTGTAGTATGCTAGGAGTCCTCTAGTAGTATGTTAGTAGTACTCTAACAGGATGCTAGTACTGTAGTATGCTAGGAGTCCTCTAGTAGTATGTTAGTAGTATTCTAACAGGATGCTAGTACTGTAGTATGCTAGGAGTCCTCTAGTAGTATGTTAGTGGTATTCGAACAGGATGCTAGTACTGTAGTATGCTAGGAGTCCTCTAGTAGTATGTTAGTAGTATTCTAACAGGATGCTAGTACTGTAGTATGCTAGGAGTCCTCTAGTAGTATGTTAGTAGTATTTGAACAGGATGCTAGTACTGTAGTATGCTAGGAGTCCTCTAGTAGTATGTTAGTAGTATTCTAACAGGATGCTAGTACTGTAGTATGCTAGGAGTCCTCTAGTAGTATGTTAGTAGTATTCTAACAGGATGCTAGTACTGTAGTATGCTAGGAGTCCTCTAGTAGTATGTTAGTAGTACTCTAACAGGATGCTAGTACTGTAGTATGCTAGGAGTCCTCTAGTAGTATGTTAGTAGTATTCTAACAGGATGCTAGTACTGTAGTATGCTAGGAGTCCTCTAGTAGTATGTTAGTAGTATTCTAACAGGATGCTAGTACTATAGTATGCTAGGAGTCCTCTAGTAGTATGTTAGTAGTATTCTAACAGGATGCTAGTACTGTAGTATGCTAGGAGTCCTCTAGTAGTATGTTAGTAGTACTCTAACAGGATGCTAGTACTGTAGTATGCTAGGAGTCCTCTAGTAGTATGTTAGTAGTATTCTAACAGGATGCTAGTACTGTAGTATGCTAGGAGTCCTCTAGTAGTATGTTAGTAGTATTCTAACAGGATGCTAGTACTATAGTATGCAAGATTTGTTCTACATGATGTGACACTTCCTGACCCTTCCTGTGAATCTTAATTATTACGTAATGCTAACTGGTTGGTGCAACACACACACACACACACACACACACACACACACACACACACACACACACACACACACACACACACACACACACACACACACACACACACACACACACACACACACACACACACACACACACACACACACGAATGAGTGCAGTCTGTGTTAGCTGGAGTGCAACACATCAAATGGCCATTGTGTGAAATGCAATCCTGCTCCACACAACAATGACATAAGCAGCAAAGAAAAGTACAAATACTACAAAACAAGACCTTGAATGTGAGTCATTTTCGAGATTAGTTTTTGCTATATGAGCTAACAGTTTAGCGCTGTTAGCCTAGAATGTGGTTTATAGTATATTTTTATTTAGTTTATTATTCTTCTTCGGTCAGTGGTCAACAAAATAAACAAACAGTTGTACATTCATAGATTGAAAAAGAAAATGAGCTCCTATTTAATTAGGAGACTTTGTTTACATTTGACATTTTAGTTTACCGTACCTAGCTTAAAGTTGACTTCTGCATACATCTCTTCAAGCTTAGTTTTGCTTTACAACTTTGTTCAACTATTTTTTTGGAAAACTCAGGTTAAAGTTTAGCGTTTCTAAGAGCTTAGTTTAGCATAATTAACTTAAGATGTACTTGAGCATACCTTCTGTAAAACTTAAGTTCAGTACTTAGTGTTGTAGTTAGTATGTACCAAACTACACTTTGAGTTGAGCATACATTTACCTTAAAGGCCTACTGAAAGCCACTACTACCGACCACGCAGTCTGATAGTTTATATACCAATGATGAAATCTTAACATTGCAACACATGCCAATACGGCCGGGTTAACTTATAAAGTGCAATTTTAAATTTCCCGGGAAACTTCCGGTTGAAAACGTCTATGTATGATGACGTATGCGCGTGACGTCGATGGTTGAAGCGGAAGTATTGGGACACATTGTATCCCAATACAAAAAGCTCTGTTTTCATCGCAAAATTCCACAGTATTCTGGACATCCGTGTTGGTAAATCTTTTGCAATTTGTTTAAAGAACAATGGAGACTGCAAAGAAGAAAGCTGTAGGTGGGATCGGTGTATTAGCGGCTGGCTGCAGCAACACAACCAGGAGGACTTTGAGTTGGATAGCAGACGCGCTAGCCGACGCTAGCCGCCGACCGCATCGATGATCGGGTGAAGTCCTTCGTCGCTCCGTCGATCGCTGGAACGCAGGTGAGCACGGGTGTTGATGAGCAGATGAGGGCTAGCTGGCGTAGGTGGAGCGCTAATGTTTTTATCATAGCTCTGACGAGGTCCCGTAGCTAAGTTAGCTTCAATGGCGTCGTTAGCAACGGCATTGCTAGGCTTCGACAGGCGGCACAGCATTAACCGAGTGGTAACAGGTCCAGTGTTTGGTTTGGTGTCTCCTGATAGTAGTATTGTTGATCTGCTGTCTATCCTTCCAGTCAGGGGCTTATTTCTTTTGTTTCTATCTGCATTTAAGCACGATGCTATCACGTTAGCTCCGTAGCTGAAGTGCTTCACCGATGTATTGTCGTGGAGATAAAAGTCACTGTGAATGTCCATTTCGCGTTCTCGACTCTCATTTTCAAGAGGATATAATATCCGAGGTGGTTTAAAATACAAATCCGTGATCCACAATAGAAAAAGGAGAGAGTGTGGAATCCAATGACCCCTTGTACCTAAGTTACGGTCAGAGCGAAAAAAGATACGTCCTGCACTGCACTCTAGTCCTTCACTCTCACGTTCCTCATCCACAAATCTTTCATCCTCGCTCAAATTAATGGGGTAATCATCGCTTTCTCGGTCCAAATCGCTCTCGCTGCTGGTGTAAACAATGGGGAAATGTGAGGAGCCTTTCAACCTGTGACGTCACGCTACTTCCGGTACAGGCAAGGCTTTTTTTATTAGCGACCAAAAGTTGCGAACTTTATCGTCGATGTTCTCTACTAAATCCTTTCAGCAAAAATATGGCAATATCGCGAAATGATCAAGTATGACACATAGAATGGATCTGCTATCCCCGTTTAAATAACAAAAATTCATTTCAGTAGGCCTTTAATGGTTCATTTAGCACATTAACTTACTTTTTTGAATTTACGTAATTATTTTAGAGATTATTTAGCATTTTTAGCTCAGTGTGTTGTTATCATAAAAACAGGGGTGTCAAAATTGTTTTCATCAGGACAACCTAAAATCCTCAGCCTGGAGTTTGGGTCTTGGGCGCAGTTGGGTGTTCCAACAGCACAATGACCCCAAACACACCTCAAAAGTTGTAAAGGAATGGCTAAATCAGGCTAGAATGAAGGTTTTAGAATGGCCTTCCCAAAGTCCTGACTTAAACGTGTGGACAATGCTGAAGAAACAAGTCCATGTCAGAAAACCAACAAAATTAGCTGAACTGCACCAATTTTGTCAACAGGAGTGGTCAAAAATTCAACCAGAAGCTTGTGGATGGCTACCAAAAGCGCCTTATTGCAGTGAAACTTGCCAAGGGACATGTAAGCAAATATTAACATTGCTGTATGTATACTTTTGACCCAGCAGATTTGGTCACATTTGCAGTAGACCCATAATAAATTCATAAAAGAACCAAACTTCATGAATGTTTTTTTGTGACCAACAAGTATGTGCTCCTCAAAAAATGTATACTTACTAATTAATAATAACAGTTTTGTTTTAAACGTCCATCCATCCATCCATCCATTTTACAATATAATTACAACACTTTATGTACATATTTATATACAGATTTGAACAATAAGTTATTCACTGAAATATATTTATTAATTGTGGTTCTTACAAAAAATATATCTTATAAAATATAAAAGCTAAAATGTCTCAAAGCTCTGCCCCTTTAATTAGTGCATACTAAATAATTTAACTTTAGCCTACTACTACAACTATATTATTTACCAGCAACATAAAGTGAAACAGAGGCAGAGGTGTCCTGCCACAGTCAGTAACAAATAAACATAAAACAGTAGTGGTGGTAGATAGACACAGAGCTTCATCAAACATCTGATCCACTGAACAAAGAGCTCCAAAAATCTTGAACTTTAGACTGCCATCAGTTTTACTCCCTACACTTAACCATGTGTTTCCTACTGCCTGCAGACTTTGCACCCTTTGTTATATACACATGTTGTGTTTCTAATATAAATACATTTAATAAAGTCAAATACAAATAAGGCAACAAGAGAAGTATCCTACACTTCTCTTTTGTAAAGTAAATCAACAGCCGATATGGGCATCTACATCAACTATATGATTTGCCTGAGAAGCTGGAGAGGACAAAAAAAATAAATAAATAAATACATTTTTTTATTTTTTTTATTTAAAAAAAAAAAGTTTTTAAATTTTTTTTAATTCGTGGCGGACATAATTCTTTCGTGGCGGGCCGCCACAAATAAATGAATGTGTGGGAAACCCTGTATATATACCTACCTACCTACCTACCTACCTACCTACCTATATATATATATATATATATATATATATATATATATATATATATATATATATATATATATATATATATATATATATATATATATATATATATATATATATATATATATATATATATATATATATATACATATATAGTGTATATATATATATATATATACATATATAGTGTATATATATATATACATATATATATATATATATATATATATATATATATATATATATATATATATATATATATATATATGTATATATATATATATATGTATGTATATATATATATATATATATATATATATATATATATATATATATATATATATATATATATATATATATATATATATATATATATATACACACACACATATATATATATTAGGGCTGCAACAACTAATCGATTAAAATCGATTATAAAAATAGTTGGCGATTAATTTAGTCATCGATTTGTTGGATCTATGCTATGCGCATGCGCAGAGGCAATTTATTTGTTATTTTTTTAATTTTTGTTTTGTTTTATAAACCTTTATTTATGAACTGCAACATGTACAAACAGCTGAGAAACAATAATCAAAATAAGTATGGTGCCAGTATGCTGTTTTTTTTCAATAAAATACTGGAAAGGATAGAAATGTAGTTTGTCTCTTTTATCCGATTATTAATCGATTAATCGAAGTAATAATCGACAGATTAATCGATTATCAAATTAATCGTTAGTTGCAGCCCTAATATATATATATATATATATATATATATATATATATATATATAAACATATATATACACACACACACACACACACACACACACACACACACACACACACACACACACACACACACACACACACACACACACACATATATATATATATATATATATATATATATATATATATATATATATATATATATATATATATATATATATATATATATATATATATATATATATATATATATATATATATATATGTGTGTGTGTGTGTATATATATGTTTTTATATATATATATAGTTTATAAACGTAAATTAGTATTTTTTTTCTCTCAAAATTGAAATAAATACATTTAGGCAAAAACTGCTTTATTATTTTCAGCCTTTCCCAGGCCACTTAAAATGATGACGTAAACCACATCAAATGACGGGCGGGCCACATGAAATAATGTGCCGGACCACATAAAATGGTGTGGTGGGCCTCTTAAAATGATGTGGTGGGCCAGCTCTAGCTCTCTGGCCTAGAGTTTGACATCTGTGATGTAGAGTTTGGTTTAGCTTTTTTAATGCGTGTTATGAAGTAGGTTTTAAATGCTAACGCTAACAGTGGTTGTGTTAAGGACATTATCAGCTGTGTTTTTCAATGCGTCACACTTAACAATAATCCATCACATTTTCATTTCACTAAATAACGTCCTTGCTGGTATGGGATCAGCGAGAGTGTGGAATGTTCTCGAAATGTTGATAACACTTTGTGTTAATAGATGAACTGGGCTTGCTCTAATTTTCTATTTTTATTGTGTGCTGCTGGAGCGGACATTATTCTTATTACAGTGCGTGCGTGTGTGGTTCGTAGCTGACTCACCTGTTCACCTGTTGAACATCTTGACATACGTTACTGTATGTTACCTTATGTTAATTTGTTACTTTATATGGCACTGTATATGCCATTTATGTTACTTTGTTATTTATGGTACTGCTGGGCATGTTGTCCGAATGTCTAGGGACAGGTACCGTTCAGATTTGAACCGATACCGATACTCAACGGTACCAATTTTAGGTACTTTTGTGTGTAAATAAATATTTATTGTTTTCCTTTATGATATCATTTTTTTTTATTGCAACATTTAAAAATTATTGATTATGACAACTACTTATTAGATCTTGTTTTATTATCACATTTCAGAATCTCAAGACGCTAGATAGCAGTAGTGTATATTTTATGGTGTTTTATGGCGAATCTAGTCTTTTGTTGCGCCCCAAAAGTGTTAATACTGTAAGTAATGTACTTGTTACGCACCAGCTGTATGATTGTAATGTGCATTTTAGTTGTAGCTTTCATTAAAAAAATTGGATGTGTAGAAATGGCCATGTAAAATCAATAATGCTAATCCGTAGCATGTCAATAGCAAAGCCAATGTATATTAGCATCAAGCTAGAGTATTTTTGGAAAAGTGGCGCCGTACTTTACTTACATTGGAGCGTTTTTTTGAGTCAATTTCTTGGTTGGCATTGGAAATTGCAACATTACTAAAAGATAGTTTGTCCGAGTCTGCTCTCAGTGCTGCTGGAGAGATCGCCGAGTGCCAAAGTATCAAAAGCAGGATAAGTCAGCAACTGACATCTCTTCAACCGTAACATAGCAAAATTGGATTTTACGTGAATCGATGCCCGGTAGGACCGGCGGGATTCGGTTGCTGCGAAAAAAGTACCGGATACGATACTCATCTCTACAAATGTCTGATTGCCGCATCCCAAAGACGTTGTTCTATAGGATAGGATAGACTTTTTATACCACAATGAGGAAATTATGTGTTTGCAGAAAGCAACTAAAAGAGTGACAGCTTATCCCGGAAAAGCCCTGACTTTGCTTTAAAGAAACACTGAATGTCAATCTCAGCAGCTGTAACATTGACGAAGGAGCCTGGGAGGATACAGCTGCTGACAACGAAAGTTGGAGGCAGCAGATCCGCCAAGGCATTAAGTCCTTTGTTCAGACAAGAGCCACATCCATCCAAGACTAGGGAGCCCACAGAATGCGTGGACCTCTCTTTGGACCAACAAGAGACTTCCAACTGGGAAGGCCGCAGACTCTTAGCCTTCGAAGGGTACTCGAGCCATGACGCAGTCTAGGAATTGACGGGGATGGTAATATGATTAGCTGGGCAGCCAAATATGGTAAGCACACCCCAGAGGAGCTCCTTGCTGGCAATGTCAAAGCTTTTGGAGAGGCCAATAAATTTAATGAAACAGTGGTCTTGGTGCGGTTCTCTGCACGTTTCCTGAAGGTGGCGTGCTATAGATAGATGGATAGGTCTTTATTGTCATTGCACAAGTACAACGAAACTTTGTTTTCAGCACAAACCCGTTCAAGATTAGACAAAACAAACAGTGTACAGGGTTACAGAACAGGAACGCTGATGGGTCGGCACAAGGCGCCCCGTAAAAGATGGGAAAAAGGTAAAACGCTGGGGAAGGATGAGTAAAAAAAATACAATCTAGACTGGGCTCCTAAGGGGCCCCAGTCTGGAGTGGGAAAAAACCTCCTTAGCAAAGCACATGTACATATTACAACGTCCATCTTGAGATATCTAGCAACAGAGGGAAGGGAATGCGAGGTCATGATGGTAGGCCGCAGCTCTCAGGCGCTGACCATCCATTCATCACCCCTATGGGATTTGCGTCGAGGGCGTTGGATTGGGGGTGGGGTATGTGTGTGTGGCGTATATTTTTTGTGGATGCATGTGTGTGTGTAAGCCTGCAGTGTGTCTCTGTTCCGCAGCCTTGATGTCTGTGCAGCCGATAAGTCCAAAGTCAACAACAACAGGTGTGTGTCCATGAGAGATAAGAAGGAAGTTTGTTGTGTCTTCGCTGCACTGTCCTTCGGGAGAGTCTCGACGCCAGGGAAACAATCCAAGTTAGAATGTTTTGTACGCGAGTGAAAATAAAATTTGCTTTTCACTCTAAATTGTCTATGACTGGTCCTCAAAACTGCGGGGCAGACAGTCCGATGTGATCCAAAATCACAAGAGTGTCCACAGTTCTTCCCGCGTCCTCCAATCATTTGTGGCAGCTTTGGGGTACTTTGAAGACTGCCAGCAACTTCCAATTTGTCGACAAACCAGAGCAATGCTTATTCCAATCAGCAGATGTCCTGTTGTCATAATTC
This sequence comes from Entelurus aequoreus, assembly GCF_033978785.1. Taxonomy (NCBI): domain Eukaryota; kingdom Metazoa; phylum Chordata; class Actinopteri; order Syngnathiformes; family Syngnathidae; genus Entelurus; species Entelurus aequoreus. The sequence goes on along the minus strand of NC_084733.1, from coordinate 13,350,785 downwards.
CGAATAGTTGGATATCTGATCTATGAAGATCATGTTGATCGTGCTCCTGTTCTTTGTAAACTCGCACTGGGATTCAGGTAGCATTGACTCTAATATGGTTGATGAGCCTTCGCAGCATGGTCTTGGCCAGGACCTTACCAGCAACAGCAAGGAGTGTATCCCCCTTGCTTTTGTCACCCTGTTTTTTGTAGATTCTGCCAATGATGGCATCCTTCCACTGTCAGGGAATGCTCTTGTTCGCCCAGGCCTTGGTGATGTACTGGTCGATGGTTCTTGTGCATACTGTATGTACCCTCCTTGCTTCAGTAATTCTGCAGGGTTGCTGTCAGGGTCGGTAGATTTGTTGTTCCTAAGAGCACGCATAGCTGCTTGGACCTCCATGAAAGTTGGAGGCTGACTAAAATATAGGCTGAGAGGATTGATTTTGGATCAAGCAGTTGTTCTTGTACAGTGAGGTCTACATGACAGAGTTGGTTGAGAAGGACTTGAAGAAAGGGTCAGCCCACCTCAATATTGTCTGATTTTGGTCCTTCAAAAGTGTATCTGGGTATGGTCCTTCAAAAATGTGAGACCATCTGCTGATTTAAGAGGAGTGACAGCGCAATTTGGCATTAGATGTTTTTAATGCAGGGCTGTAACGTCTTTTGAACTTCCCTTCAAGCTGCCTGTCTTTGCAGTCTCAAAGAGTAGGGTTGTTTAGAGTTGCTCTGTGTGCTTTGTGCATGTTTTCAAGCAGGCTCTTCGTAGTGTCCGAGTTGTCATCAAAAGAGTCTTGATGATTTTTGGCCTCATAGCTGATGGTTTGGGCTGCTGCCTCATACAAAGAGGAGCTAAACGGGCCTCACTTCTGATCCATGGAATCTTCTGAGTGCAGGCTCTGAGTTGAACCTTTGCTAGTTTCTCAGCTAGAGAGTAATGGAACTAATTTCTCACCCCAGCTTTCATTAGATGGGTGCCGTTTAACTACTTGTTTGTGTTTTTTAGCTGGGGGTTGGGAGGGAGGATTCTAGCATGTGGAGATAGGCAATTATCAAAGTTGGTCTGTCCAGCTTTCCTCTCCTCTCTTGGCATGGGTAATCAGAACACTGTTGATGTCTCTGTGCCAATGTTTGGAGCGGGGATGTCTCCGGGATGTTTTAGATTGGTTCTTCTGCTGGAACTCTGTTTGTCAGGTCATGCTCGACACAGGGAGTGAGGAGTATCATGCCATTTGCAACGACCTGGCCAACACCATCCCTACCAAGCACTCCAGTCCATACCTTATTGTTCTGGCTGACCTGAACGTTGAAGTGGCCAAGCAACATGATTTTCTCAGACTTGAGGATATGACCGAGAGTTTCATACAGTGACTGACAGAAGCGATCTTTGGCCTCATTCTCAGATGGCCATGTTGGCAGAGTGTTTCCTTACTAGGGGGATACGGATAGTCAGCAGTCTTTCGCTGTTGCCGACAGGTGTTTTAGTCAGTCATGTTAGTAATGTATGTTTAATTGCCAGTCCTACACAATGCAGGGGGTATCCTTACCACAACAAGGTCGTAGCCCATTCCTTCTTCTTTAAGGAATCCTTCATCGAGTAGCTTTGTCTTGCTCAAGGAAACAATGTTGGTGTTGCACTGCCTTGGTTCAGCAGCCTCTAGTGCGGTTCTCCGATTAGGTCTGTCACAGATGCCAGTGAAGTCCAGGAAGGTTCTCACATTCCATGTTGCCAATTTCAAGATTATTGCTCTTTTATTTTAACCGCAGTGTGGAGTGTCCCAATAGGCGCAGGATTCTATCCAGGAGTATTTTGAGTGGGCAATTTTGATGAGCATTGCAATCCTAAACTGGGCTGCTCAGTCATACAAAGGTCTGCCACTCATTCAGCTGCTGGGAACCAGAATAGCTCTGTGCCGCTGGGTTCACCTGAGAGCCTCCAGTTCACCCAAACCTGCCTCTGTCATCTGACGCCCCGTCGCCATCACACTTGTCTTCTTTGGTTCCAGACCAGCTGTTCTCTCATCAAGGTCAGAGCAGACACTTACGAAACAATGGTTTTTGAAGTGCCAAGGATGCACATTCCTCAGTAGCACTGCTTGTCTGTGGGAGGGTGGATTCCAGTGGCAAGGAAAGCCCAAGACAAATCCCAGATGTTGGTGCCTCAATCTGTAGTGGTCCACCTATGCGTCCTGCCAACACGTTGCTTTTCTCAGGTTGTGTGCCCCCTAGCTATATATCCTCCCATACCAGCCCACTTAGCAGTGGAGGCCATCAGTTCCAAATACTATCTGGCTGCTCTGCATTTTCATCCATCAGCTGCAGTGACTTCACGTAACCCTGATTGGGGGGCTAAGTGGGTATTTCAGCTCGCAGGCGGAGCAAAGGATTATTGCTCCGTCCCTCCGATGTGTCCGTTCCCTCCTATGTAGAGTTGTGCCGAATTCTGCTCAAAGTTTCCAAGAACATTATGGTGGGCGGGAGTGTTTATACATTATTTTACAGTGCTTGGTGCAACCTCAAAATCTGCCTAGCGACAAGTCATTGCGAGAGGGAAATCAAATCAGTTTTGCTGATCTCAGCGTGTGCTAGCAAGCTCGAATTTGACAAATTGACTGTGCCGCCAGTCCGGCAGAAGTGGGTCACCAGTGCAGATCCTCTTAGAAAAAGGCAGCGTTGTATAAAAAAATAGCTTTTAGAGTAGATTAACTCTGACAATTAAGCCTTTTGTGATACATTCCCAACCAACACAAAAGTTGACTCCAAATGCATTTACAAAACCAGCAAAAACCAACGCAAATCATCATAAACCATCACAACCCAAAACAAATCATCACAAACACGCACAATCATTGCAAACCAACACAATCATCACAAAAAAACGCAACCATCGCTAACAAATACAAATCACCACAAACATCACAAACCAACCCACACATCACAAACCAACACAACCATCACAAACAATCGGAAACATCACAGACCAACAGAAACATCACAAACCAACACAATCATTGCAAAAAAACGCTAACAAATACAAATCACCACAAACATCACAAACCAACACAATCATCACAGACAATCAGAAACATCACAGACTAACAGAAACATCACAAACCAACACAATCATTGCAAACCAACACAGTCATCACAAACTAACACAAACATCACAAACCAACACTATTGTCACAAACCAACACAATAATCTCAAACCAACACAGACATCACAAACCAACACAATAATCACAAACCAACACAATCATTGCAAACCAACAAACATCACAAACCAACACAATCATCACAAACAATCAGAAACATCACAGACCAACAGAAACATCACAAACCAACACAATCATTGCAAACCAACACAATCATCACAAACAAACACAAACATCACAAACCAACACTATTGTCACAAACCAACACAGACATCACAAACCAACACAGACATCACAAACCAACACAATCATCACAGACAATCAGAAACATCACAGACTAACAGAAACATCACAAACCAACACAATCATTGCAAACCAACACAGTCATCACAAACTAACACAAACATCACAAACCAACACTATTGTCACAAACCAACACAATAATCTCAAACCAACACAGACATCACAAACCAACACAATAATCACAAACCAACACAATCATTGCAAACCAACAAACATCACAAACCAACACAATCATCACAAACAATCAGAAACATCACAGACCAACAGAAACATCACAAACCAACACAATCATTGCAAACCAACACAATCATCACAAACAAACACAAACATCACAAACCAACACTATTGTCACAAACCAACACAGACATCACAAACCAACACAGACATCACAAACCAACACAATAATCACAAACCAACACAATCATTGCAAACCAACAAACATCGCAAACCAACACAATCATCACAAACAATCAGAAACATCACAGACCAACAGAAACATCACAAACCAACACAATCATTGCAAACCAACACAATCATCACAAACTAACACAAACATCACAAACCAACACTATTGTCACAAACCAACACAATCTCAAACCAACACAGACATCACAAACCAACACAATAATCACAAACCAACACAATCATTGCAAACCAACAAACATCACAAACCAACACAATCATCACAAACATCACAAACTAACACTATTGTCACAAACCAACACAATAATCGCAAACCAACACAAACATCACAAACCAACACAATCATCACAAACAATCAGAAACATCACAGACCAACAGAAACATCACATCAAACAACACAATCATTTCAAACCAACAAACATCGCAAACCAACACAATCATCAAAACTAACACAAACCAACACTTTTGTCACAAACCAACTTAATAATCGCAAACCAACACAAACATCACAAACCAACACAATAATCACAAACCCAACACAATCATCACAAACAGTCATAAATATCACAGACCAACAACAACATCACAAACCAACACAATCATTGCAAACCAACACAATCATTGCAAACCAACAAACATCACAAACCAACACAATCATCACAAACTAACACAAACATCACAAACCAACACTATTGTCACAAACCAACACAATAATCGCAAACCAACACAAACATCACAAACCAACACAATATTCACAAACCAACACAATCATCACAATCAATCAGAAACATCACAGACCAACAGAAACATCACAAACCAACACAATCATTGCAAACCGACACAATCATTGCAAACCAACAAACATCACAAACCAACACAATCATCACAAACTAACACAAACATCACAAACCAACACTATTGTCACAAACCAACACAATAATCACAAACCAACACAAACATCACATCAAACAACACAATCATTGCAAACCAACACAATCATTGCAAACCAACAAACATCGCAAACCAACACAATCATCAGAACTAACACAAACCAACACTTTTGTCACAAACCAACTTAATAATCGCAAACCAACACAAACATCACAATAATCACAAACCCAACACAATCAATCACAAACAATCATAAACATCACAGACCAACAGAAACATCACAAACCAACACAATCATTGCAAACCAACAAACACCGCAAACCAACACAATCATCACAGACCAACACTATTGTCACAAACCAACACAATAATCGCAAACCAACACAAACATCACGAACCAACACAATACTCATTGAGGTAGACACCACAAGTTACCTCAAATTCCAATCCAAATATAACTGATCCATCCATCCATTTTCTACCGCTTGTCCCTTTTGGGGTTGCGGGGGGTGCTGGAGCCTATCTCAGCTGCATTCGGACGGTAGGCGGGGTACACCCTGGACAAGTCGCCACCTCATCACAGGGCCAACAACACAGATAGACAGACAACATTCACACTCACATTCACACACTAGGGACCATTTAGTGTTGCCAATCAACCTATCCCCAGGTGCATGTCTATGGAGGTGGGAGGGACCTATCCCCAGGTGCATGTCTATGGAGGTGGGAGGAAGCCGGAGTACCCGGAGGGAACCCATGCAGTCACGGGGAGAACATGCAAACTCCACACAGAAAGATCCCGAGCCTGGGATTGAACTCAGGACTACTCAAGACCTTCGCACCGTGCTGATGTGTAAAATAATGATTTACTTGACATCATGAGGAAGCAAAGTGAAATAACAAATGTACTTCTACAACAGCAATGCCCTACCAAAGGACAAATACCACTATTTGATTAAAATACCAGACATTTATGAAAGCATTTGAACATGGAGTTGAACGACACACCACAGACAATTTTGACCGTCTATACTTCCTGGAACAGCATACTCGAGGACATGCAAAAATAATTTGTAAAGATCTGTCAATCATCATCGGCGGTCACTCGAACGAGTATGACGATCCTCCTGGTAGGGGTGTGTCCCTTTATGGAGGATGCCTGTGCGTGACTTTGTTTAACGTGGGGGGAGACTGGTGCACAGGCAGTCACCACACGATCCTCGACAGAATCGGGTCAGGGTCCAGTGGCATGGAGTCCAAGACGACTGGGGACCCTTTTCTGCTGCGGCCTTCTTCCGCCACCGCAGCCGTTGTGGTAGTTCTTAAATCTACCGTCTTCCGCCTGCTCCGCCGGTGAGGTCTTCACCGTATCCCTGGCTAGGGGGCAGTCAGGTACTAGGCCTTTGCCAAGGGCCACCTGGGGTAACAGTAGTAAACAGCTACCTCAGTAGAAGCATTTAAGTCCCATCTTAAAACTCATTTGTATACTCTAGCCTTTAAATAGACTCCCTTTTTAGACCAGTTGATCTGCCGTTTCTTTTCTTTTCTTTTCTCCTCTGCTCCCCTCTCCCTTATGGAGGGGGAGTTGCACAGGTCCGGTGGCCACGGATGAAGTGCTGGTTGTCCAGAGTCGGGACCCGGGGCGGACCGCTAGCCTGTGCATCGGTTGGGGACATCTCTACGCTGCTGACCCGTCTCCGCTCGGGATGGTTCCTGCTGGCCCCACTATGGACTGGACTTTCGCTGATGTGTTGGATCCGCTGTGGACTGGACTTTCACAATATTATGTCAGACCCACTCGACATCCATTGCTTTCGGTCTCCCCTAGAGGGGGGGGGGGGGGGGGGGTTACCCACATATGCGGTCCTCTCCAAGGTTTCTCATAGTCATTCACATTGACATCCCACTGGGGTGAGTTTTCCTTGCCCGTATGTGGGCTCTGAACCGAGGATGTCGTTGTGGCTTGTACAGCCCTTTGAGACACTTGTGATTTAGGGCTATATAAATAAACATTGATTGATTGATTGATTGATAAAGGGGTTAACCTCCTAGTGTCCCAAGACCCCATAGAGGAGCCTCCACTGCCGGATGCACTTTAACGTCATGGCCAGTACAAATCAGATCTGTCAATACATGAACCCGGACCATGGATACATAAAAGCCAAAACTTTATTATTAAAGGATCAATTTGATAACGAACAAAAGATTTCATCTCTGTACATCAACAAAGCACTTTTGTGGCCTACAATAAAACCAAAGGATGTGAAGGCACTACAGGACTACCGTCTAGTCCTAAGGAGCTGCTGTAATGCTGTGGAGGACGTACCATATTTTTATGACTTGGACATGCCTTCAAATATGCGGATCATCATCAAAAAGCTACCATATAACACATGGAGAAGCCACGTTTTTGAGCTACAAGGACAAATTCAGTAACATCACAGATTTCATAGAAACACAAGATTCTAACAGATCATGTCTTGGGCAATATACAAGATTCTCCTGCAATATCACATGAAAGAACATACAACGCACATTTACCAGCCTCCATTCCAAGGAGACGGTTTATTTATCAGCCTGTCAAAAGCCAACAAACCATAACATGAAGAATAAATACCTGCAAAGATCCTCTTCCTCCAGGACAAGGACCTTTGCTTCAGATGTTTGTGTAAAGGACACATCAGTAGGGACTGCCTCAAGAGGATTTCTTGTGCCAAGTGTAGCCCGAAGCATCCCCACGGTACTCCACAGGAGAAATAGATTCCGAGCAGGCTGAGAAGAATGCAGATGGTGTGCACACATTGGTGAGAAGAGGTCTTACAGGGGTTGGAGACCACAATTGCAAGATGCCCATTGTACCATTTACAATTAAAGTCTAAAAAAGGAAGGGAAATTGTCACAAATTACACTTTTTGGAGCCAAGGAAGGACAGCGTTTTTTTTGTACAGAGAGTTTAATGAATACATTGCCACTCACAGGGAGGAAAGGACGCATCCTTCTACGCACGACGGGCCAACAGAAGGTTGTGTGAGCAACACGGTGTTACGATTGGGGGTAGCTCTCCGGTACATGGGGATACATTTCTGGAGCTGCCTAAAGTGTATACACAATAGTCCAATCATCACAAACTGCACAAACCAACACAATCATCACAAACTGCACAAACCAACACAATCATCACACAGCACAAACAGCTCAAACCAACACAAACAGTACAAACCAACACGACCATCACAAACAGTACACACCAACACAACCATCACAAACAGCACAAACTAATACAATCATCACAAACGGCACAAACCAACACAACCATCAGAAACAGCACAAACCAACACAATCATTACAAAGCAACGCGACCATCACAAACAGCACAAACCAACACGATCATCACAAACAGCACAAACCAACACGATCATCACACAACAAAAACCAACACGACCATCACAAACAGCACAAACCAACACAATCATCACAAACAGCACAAACCAACACGATCATCACACAACACAAACCAACACGACCATCACAAACAGCACAAACCAACACAATCATCACAAACAGCACTAACAAACACGATTACCACAAACAGCACAAAACAACACAATCATCACAAACCAACACAATCATCACAAACAGCACAAACCAACATAATTATCACACAGCACAAACCGACACGACCATCGCAAACAGCACAAACAGTACGAACAAACACAATCATCACAAACTGCACAAAACAACACAATCATCACAAACTGCACAAACCAACACAACCGTCAAAAACAGCACAAACCAACACAACCATCACAAACGGCACAAACCAACACAACCATCACAAACAGCACAAACCAACACAACATCACAAACAGCACAAACCAACACAATCATCACAAACTGCACAAACCAACACAATCATCACAAACTGCACAAACCAACACAATCCTCACAAACTGCACAAACCAACACAACCGTCAAAAACAGCACAAACCAACACAACCATCACAAACAGCACAAACCAACACAACATCACAAACAGCACAATCATCACAAACTGCACAAATCAACACAACCGTCAAAAACAGCACAAACCAACACAACCATCACAAACGGCACAAACCAACACAACCATCACAAACAGCACAAACCAACACAACCATCATAAACGGCCCAAACCAACACAATCATCACAAACAGCACCAACCAACACAACCATCACAAACGGCACAAACCAACACAACCATCACAAACAGCACAAACCAACACAACCATCACAAACAACCATCACAAACAGCACAAACCAACACAACCATCACAAACAGCACAAACCAACACAACCATCACAAACAGCACAAACCAACACAAACAGCACAAACCAACGCAACCATCACAAACAGCACAAACCAACACAAACAGTACAAACCAACACAACAAGCACACACCAACACAAACCAACTCAACCATCACAAACAGTACAAACCAACACAACCATCACAAACAGCACAAACCAACACAAACAACACAAACCAACACAACCATCACAAACCAACAGAAGCATTTTGATTGGTGAAAGGATAAAAGTGAAAGCACTGCGAGGTGATGACATCACCACAGGTGAGCTTGAATTACCTGTGCAATGTGTTCCTGCACAGGGGGAGCGTGTCCTGTTGTGTGTCTTTTGCATCAAGGTATGTTTTTGTGTGTTGCAGGTTGTGTATTTTGACAGTGAAGAAGCTGCTGGTGATGAAAGAACTGGACAAGGAAATCATCTCTGTGGTCATTGCCGTCAAAATACACGTACTGTATAATCATACACTCCAGTTACTGCTATTATTATTATTTTTAAATAGCCACATTATTATCATATGTATTTATTACTTATTCAATTGTAAAATTAATTATAATGTATACACGTTGTGATATTACTTGTTATCCATGTGTTACTATGATTGTTCTGTATTCATTTACTACTATTATTATATAGACACATTATTATCATTTTATGATTATTATTTATTCATGATGGTTATTATTTATTATATAGACAAAGGATATGATTGTCACATATTACTATTATTATTATAAAGACACTAGATCAGGGTCGGCAACCCAAAATGTTAAAAGACCAAAAATACAAATTAAATGTCTTATATAAGTGTTATAATGAAGGCAACACATGATGTAAGTGTCTATATTAGCTATATTAGCCTACTTTCAAAGGCTGACGCAAATCTTTGTTGACAGAAATGTTGTATTTTAATTTGTATTCTTTTTGCAACGTTGAAAAACATTAGTAAAATGGAGGCTCCTCACAAGATAACTCCTGGAAATTACTGGCTCAGTTTGCTGTGGTCTGGAACAACATGGCACACAAACAACTATGAGAAAGGCAGCCAATATTACACACAGATAATGTGTCATGAGACATGCAAATATGAATTCAATCAATACAATCAACAAAGCTCACCTTTGTGCATTCACGCACAGCATAAAACACTTGGTGGACAAAACGAAGGAGTGGCTTAGAACACGTCTTTCTGTGGCAGCATTGGAGAAAGTCGTACATGTAAACAAACTACGATGAGTTCAAGGATCGCTGAAATTAGTTGGACAAAACGGTGCTTGCCAAATACTGTCATCAGTGAAGCATGTTTAATATAAAAAGTGGGATTTCTAACAATTAGGAAAGTTTGTGTCATGTGTGTTCTTCTACAGAAAATATATTAAAACAAAAAATTATTTTTTTTAACTAATCTTTTTCCATTTTCACACATCTCTGAAAGAGGTCCAGGGAGCCGCTAGGGTGGCGCTTGCACTAGATCAGGGGTCGGCAACCCAAAATGTTGAAAGAGCCATATTGGACCAAAAATACAAAAACAAATCTGTCTGGAGCCGCAAAAAATTCAAAGCCATATTACATACAGATAGTGTGTCATGAGATATACATTGAATTAAGAGGACTTAAAGGAAACTAAATGAGCTCAAATATACCTACAAATGAGGCATAATGATGCAATATGTACATATAGCTAGCCTAAATAGCATGTTAGCATCGATTAGCTTGCAGTCATGCAGTGACCAAATATGCCCGATTAGCACTCCACACAAGTCAATAACATCAACAAAACTCACCTTTGCGCATTCATGCACGACATTAAAAGTTTGGTGGACAAAATGAGACAGAAAAAGAAGTGGCATAAAACACGTCCTAGAAAGTCAGAGAAAGTTATACATGTAAACAAACTACGGTGAGTTCAAGGACCGCCAAAATTGGTAGGACAAAACGGCGCTCGCCAAATACTCGAATCAGTGAAGCATGTTTAATACAAACTGTGTGCTTTATAACATTTAGGGAGGTATGTGTCATGTTTGTCTTCCTACACAAACCATATTAAAACAAAAAATATATTTTTTCCCCCTCATCTTTTTCCATTCTTCATACATTTTTTAAAAAGCTCTAGAGAGCCACTAGGGCGGCGCTAAAGAGCCGCATGCGGCTCTAGAGCCGCGGGTTGCCGACCCCTGCACTAGATGATATGATCATAATTTATTCATTACTATTATTATGATATAGACACATTATTTGATATGTGTTATTACAATGTTTATGTTTTACAATCACAAATTATCAGTAAACTATTTTGTGGTTGTGTGTGTGTGTGTGTGTGTGTGTGTTGTATTTCTATCCTTCTTGAGACATCAACAAGGAAAAGTAGCTTCCATATGAGGAGGTGTGAACAAGCTAGGACATAAATCATGGTCCCCATACGGAAAACCATTGTATCTAATAGAGAATGTCTCATTTGCACCCCCTGGTGGTGGAATCTGTCTAAATTAGGGTGGTCCCAAAAAGGAGGGATTTTTCAAATTGACTCTGTTGCAAGTCTTGTGTATTCTTTATAACTTGTTAGTGTGTGGTACGGCTATTGAGGTTTTTTTTTTCCTGGTCTCAGTCGGGACCCCCTCCCCGGGAGTCCAGCCTGAGACTGAATAATTTTTTACCCATCCCCCCTCCCGCCAACCTGTTTTCCACCTTTTTAAGGGGGGACAGAAGTTGTCTGACCCGTCAGCGGTCCTGTTCTGTCCCCCTGTAATGTTTGTCTGCTCTTGAGTGGGACTGTGCTGAAAACTGTGTGTCGGTTTTAAAAGTGCTCCCCCTCTGGCCAACATATGTAATAACAAGTGTGTGTAAGAAATTGAAATGCGCCCCCTTTGGCCCAAATTAATTAAAAAATAATAATAAATATGTACCGTATTTTTCGGACTATAAGTCGCAGTTTTTTTCAGTTTGGCCTGGGGTGCGACTTATACTCAGGAGCGACTTATGTGTAAAATTATTAACACATTAGCGTAAAATATAAAATAATATTATTTAGCTCATTCACGTAAGAGACTAGACGTATAAGATTTCATGGGATTTAGCGATTAGGAGTGACAGATTGTTTGGTAAAATTGCATGTTCTATATGTTATAGTTATTTGAATGACTCTTACCATAATATGTTACGTTAACATACCAGGCACGTTCTCAGTTGGTTATTTATGCGTCATATAACGTACACTTATTCAGCCTGTTGTTCACTATTCTTTATTTATTTTAAATTGCCGTTCAAATGTCTATTCTTGGTGTTGGGTTTTTATCAAATACATTTCCCCCAAAAATGCGACTTATATATGTTCTTTTCCTTCTTTATTGTGCATTTTCGGCAGGTGCGACTTATACTCCGAAAAATACGGTATATAGAGACATACTGTAATAACTTGAAGTAAATAATGAAGATTAAAAAAACCAATAATAATAAAAATTAACTAAAAGCTTACTGATACAGTCGCATGCTGTCGTGCGGGTTCCAGGGACCACCAAGGAAGGACATTCTGGCGAGCAGGTTTAGACTTCTTTTATTTTTCAATAAAAAAGTCTCTCCCGGGTTGCTTTTCAGCCTTGCCGTTCGCTTGCTCGCTCTTCCGCTCCGGCTTTTCAGCTTCGTGCGTCGTCTTCTTCCTTGGGCTCTTTTTCGCTCTCACTCGGCATCCGCTTCTCGTTGGCTCTGTTTCCTCTCTCCGCCTTTCTCTCTCTCACGTCCACGGCTGCCGCCCTTTTAAACAGTGCGACAGGATTGATTAATTGGAGCGCACCTGATAATATTTGCGGCGTCGATCCCAGGCGCGCTCCGCCTCGTCGCTTGCTTGCCGTCCACGCCTCCTCGTCTCCTCGCCGCCATCTTGCAGCGGGCTCCGGTGTGCCCTGCCTCGCTGTCAGACTGCCGGCTTCGCCTCTCCACACTTACCTTTTTTATATTTGCATACACTGTAAAAAAAAATGATGTAAAAAAACGGTCATCTACTGGCAGCTATGGCTGCCAAACGAAAACCATAAAATTAAATTAAAACATTGTAAACCAAATAATGATCAAAAACATTATATTTACAGAAATTTCCATGAAACATTTTGCGGAAAAATGTCTTAATAATAAATTATTAAGATCAACCACCTTTAATAAAGTGACGATGCAAACAGTTCTGCAGAAAAATACCTTTAATTGTTAGTATGGACATAGACTTTTATATAACAAGCTACATATTTAATGAAAGATAATTACTGTAATTTTACATAAATTTGAAAGTAATTTAAGAAAACAGAAAATGCTACGTATAATTAATTTGGTATTTTTCTGTAAGAAAAATAGAAATATACACAGTTTGTCATTACTGGCATATTACTTAAAATAACAGGCGGATTGTTTATTTACAGATAATGTCTTCAATTTTTCAGTTTTATAAACTATTTTTTTTTAAAAATAGAAAAATTACAGTAGAAATTTAGAGTAAATTAACCATAAAAATAGGATTTTTTTTTTTACAGTGTAGTATGTATATATTATTAATGTTGTAAATACAAATATTTATATATCTAGAAAGGGTGGTCCTAAAGAGGTAGGCTTTTTTCGGAGGTCTCAAGAAGGTAACAAATACAAGAATGTGTGTCTGTGTGTGTGTGTGTGTGTGTGTGTGTGTGTGTTTAGGGCTCAAAGCGCATTCTGAGGTCCCATGAGATCGTGTTGCCGCCCAGTGGATTTGTGGAGACAGATCTAGCTCTCACTTTTTCACTGCAGGTAGAAAGTCTACGTGATGATTTTTTTTGTGTGTGTGTGTGTTTGTGTGTGTGTGCGTGTGTGTGTGTGTGTGTGTGACAGCCGAAAATGAAAGGTGTCTTTCCTTGCGCTCAGTATCCACACTACCTGAAGCGGGAAGGCAACAAGCTGGAGATCCTCCTGCAGAGACGAAAGCGCTACAAGAACAGAACCATCCTGGGCTACAAGACGCTGGCGGCGGGCTCCATCGACATGGCGGAGGTACGACGCCCGCCTTCGCGTCCGCGTCCTTTTGTTCACGCGCTTGTCGGTCTCCAGGTGATGCAGCATCCCACAGAAGGAGGACAGGTTCTTTCTCTGTGTGGCAACCAGAAGGACACGCTGGGCAAGGTGGCGGAGATCTGGATCTTCTCGCTGTCCAGTCAGCCCGTCGACCACGAAGACGCCGCGCAGGGAGGACAGAAGAACAAATGTTCTGGTAATTGGGTCAGCGGTCTCCGTGGTAACGAGTTAACACGGCTGACGAGCGTCTTGCGCTGCAGACAACTACTCGGAGGAAGAGGACGAGAGCTTCTCTTCGGATCCGGAGGCCAGCGACGACGCCGTGCAAGCTCAGGTCGGACATCCCGATCGGAGTTTGTCTTTGTCCGAAACCTCACGCTTTTTGTTTGTCTTCAGGACCTGGAGGACGACGACTACGACGCACGCAAGCCAAAGAAGCTGAGGAGGTCCATCGGCAGGACCACGTCCATCACCAGAGTGAGACGCACAGGCTTTTGTGTTCCTGTAGTACAGGGGTGTCAAACTCGTTTTAGATGGGGGGCCACATGGAGACAAATCTACTCCCAAGTGGGCCGGACTGGTCAAATCACGGCACGATAACTTAAGAATAAAGACAACTTCAGATTGTTTTCTTTTTTTAAAAATAGAACAAGCACATTCTGAAAATGTACAAAACATAATGTTGTTGTTTTTTTTTACACTTACCGTATTTTTCGGACTATAAGTCGCAGTTTTTTTCATAGTTTGGCCGGGGGTGCGACTAGGGATGATACTCGAAACCGGTTTTCCCGGTTGTTCGATAAGAAAAGAACCGAGTCCTTGGACTCGAATCCCTTTTTAAAAACCGGTACCCGTTATCGAGACCACTAGTGATGGGTCCGGCAACACCGATGCATCGGCGCATGCGTCGAGCTCATAGAGCAGGGGTGGGCAATTAATTTTTACCGGGGGCCGCATGAGCTACCCGAGCACTGCTGGAGGGCCACATCGACAATATTTCAATTAAATTTTGCTCAATATTATTTTTGATATATACCGTAAGATAAATAATAATAATAATAGTAATACTTCAACATAGTGTGTGTAACAGCATTCCATGACTAATATATATAAATTAACATTAATAATAAATGACAGTAAAATAAGCACACGTATGACTGAGGAGTCATAGTGTAACTTTGTGTGGTGTTTGAGTTGTCCGACTTTTTGTGTGGCCTTAAACGCACCAGTGGTTTAGTGCTATGCGTGTTGGTGACAGATGACAAGTTGGTTTTGGCCTGGTTTGTACGGCAGAAAATGACTAGTTTTTCGAAATAGAATTGTTTTACTCATGTTTTTGGTGTGGTTATGTCCGAATATAAACAGTTTTGTTCAATAAAGTGATCGATATAATTCCTGTCCTCGAAGCATCTCGATAGACGTTACAATAATTGAACGGTGTTCAATTGAACGGTGTTGACGAACACCATTAGGGCCTCTTGTTGTCACTGTCACTCAAAGTTGCATTGCAAAATTACATAGAATAAATATGTTTATTTTGTTTATAATTCAGATGGGATTTGATTTGGTGCGTGGCATATACTTGCTGCGCGCAGCGGACGCTTGAGCAGTGTGCAATTGCGCAGGCACGCACCTTAGGTGAGGGGACGTTGCTTTGCAGTTCATGTCTTGTTGAAAACACGCCATTCCTCATCAACTTTTCTCTTTTTGGCGTCTCGGGTGTAAACCGTGCATCACTTGTCGCTGCATGTGCACCTTCACTCGCAGGTTACACACGGACACACGCCCATAAATAATACTTTTCAAAATAAAAGCAGCACAGTTGTATTGCGCGCAGGACATAGATGTTTTTTCAACTTTATTTTGTAATTGCAGTTGTTCACATTCACTCGCAATCACGCAAACGTCCACACGGAAGTAATACAAATAACGATTTTCAAAACAAAAGCAGCACCGTTGTATTGCACACTCGACATAGATACTTTTTAAAATTTATTTTGTAATTTATAATTGGCCTCACGCGGGCCGGACAGGGACGCACAAACGGCCGGATGCGGCCTGCGGGCCGCAGAATGCCCAGGTCTGTCATAGAGCGATACCCTGTGTCGGTGCGCGTATCGCTTTTAGAAAGTCACGTGACCGAACACGAGCTGTTCTGGTCACGTGACCGCTCATGAGCTGTTCTGGTCACGTGAACGCTCATGAACTGTATCGCACTGACGCCTGCGCGCCAAACTGTGTTTATTAGGAAGCGGCGCAATGCGTGTTGTTGACGAACACCGTTAGGGCCGCTTGTTGTCACTGTCACTCAAAGTTGCATTGCAAAATTACACAGAATAAATGTGTTTATTTTGTTTAGAATTCAGATGGGTTTGATTTGGTGCGCGGCATATATTTGCTGTGCGCGGAGGACGCTTGAGCACTGCGCAATTGCGCAGGCGCGCACCTTAGAGGGAACGTTGCTCACAGGGCACAGAGGAGGCGTCGGTGCGATACTGTTCGCGTATCGGTCACGTGACCAAAGCAGCTCATGATCGGTCACGTGACTTTCTAAAAGCGGTACGCGCACCGACACAGGGTTTCGCTCTATGAGCTCGACGCATGCGCCGATGCATCTGTGTGGACCCATCACTACTGTTACTAGAGAAGGTATAGGAATGACGGCGTGGCGAAGTTGGTAGAGTGGCCGTGCCAGCAATCGGATGGTTGCTGGTTACTGGGGTTCGATCCCCACCTTCTACCATCCTAGTCACGATACATGTTCACATTATTTGACTGTATCTAAAAAAGATAAAAATATATTTTTATTTAAATGAAGATATGAAATAATCGTAAATGAAATACAATGACTTGGTTTATATTATTGTATATACTAGGTCATAAAATCAGTGTCAGTTGAGTCGGTCCATAGGTTGCCTGTAGGGATTTTTAATGTCCAGCAGATGTCAGTATTTAGTGACACAGTATCGACACAGTATCAATACAGTTTTGCAATGTGTCGAAACGCTTCATGAGGCCTCATCAACCCATCACTAGAGACCACTATAGTAAAGAAAAAGAGTTGGTTCTATATTCGAACCCCTCGGAACGAATCCCGTCCCGACCAGAAATGCTCCGTGTGACATCACAAGAAATGACGTCACGTAGCTCGGTCATTAGGCGCAGATAGCGAAAGCAGGAAAAAAAATGGACGGGAAAAAGCGCTCCAAGGGGTAATAAAGTTCAAAACAAAAGGTATAATCCAATGAATAACTTTACTGACAGATTTGAGCAGACTACAAACACATGACGAACACTTTTACGACCAACCGGAAACATAGCAACGCACCTCCTTTACGGCAGCTGTCGCAACGTTCTTATAGCAACCGCAGCACATACATATATATATATATATATATATATATATATATATATATATATATATATATATATATATATATATATATATATATATACACAACATATATGACATGATCTCCCTTTTTCAACTTTTGTTTTTCTTTCCTTGTAAACAAAACAAAATGACACTGTATATGTGTTGTCTGTCTAATTATAAATAATGCAGACGAGGCGTGTTGGCTGAGTTCTTTTTTCGGGGCTACCGCGCATGCTCGTCACTCCCGTTGCATGCTGGGTAGTGTAGTTGTTATGTTCCCTAGCTCATAACATCTTTCCCCCTATAAAGAAATAATGTTAACTCAATAAAGTGTATTTCTTTTTTTAGCTTTAACTTTTCATTTTTTAGCACTGTAACCACATTTGCAAACAACTTTTCTCTTCATAGAATTTTCTTTCAATAAAGAAATAAAGTGCAAAAATGTCAAAGCATCATAACAAACAGTTATGTCAAATAGCAGCAGAATTGCACTTTTTGGAGAGCTGTATTATTTTCAGTTTTGTGCCCAAGGGACTGATTTTATTTAACACTATATTATTATTTATACATCTATAGTGATCACAGAGACAGGTTGTTTTTGTGTTACTGTATATATTTGTTTTTCTGAAAAATCCCACTTAATATACTTTGGGTAACAACAGTCAATATTTTTATTTTTTTTATTTTTAGGGGGGCAACAGTCAAAATGTATTTATTTTTTAGATTAAATTGTTTTCTTATATAATAAAAGTGAGCTTTTGTTAAACCAAATATTGTGTGTTTTTTTCCATATACAACAACCTATCTGGACTCGATAAGAGAATCGATAAGGAATCGGTTCGATAAGAGGATTCGATAATAGACTCGAACTCGATAATTTCTTATCAAACATCATCCCTAAGTGCGACTTATACTCAGGAGCGACTTATGTTTGAAATTATTAACACATTACCGAAAAATATCAAATTAAAGCTTCAAGCAGCGTTGGTCGGGTCCGCATTTTGGCAGGTGCTAGTCCTAGGTGTCCCAATACTTTTGTCCAGTGGTAGTCCTGAGTGAGACCTACATAGAGGTTTTTGTTTCATGTCTCTACGATATTCTTACTGGGAGTTAGAGGAAGTTGTGTCTGTGTTTTTTTCCTAGGTGCTGCGGCACAGTGGTTGTTTTCTTTGAAGGCGCGTAAAATCACAGCAGCGGAGCAGCTTTAGTGCTGCGGGTCTTTGAAGGCTCGTAAATTCAAAACGGTAGCACCTTCCAAAACGCCGTCGTCAACTTTTAATCAGAAAGGTTCAATCTCTCTCCTGTAGTAGTTTGAAGCCGAAACGACGTTTTTTTTTTTTTTTATATCGCAATTTCCACCAGTCCTGATGTGTGTAAAAAGTTTGGTGAGTTTTGAAGTATTTTAAAGGGGTCAAATTACAGCTCAAAGAGGCAAAAATGAGTGTTTTTAGTCATTTTTTGTGTTGAAGGGGAAATTGCCAACTTCCTGTTGGTTTTTGCCCGAGGATGTGAAATTATGAATTGTAGGTCTAAGTGAGACCTACATACAGGTTTTTGTTTCATGTCTCTACGACCTTCCTAGTGGGAGTTACAGGCAGTTTGTTTCTGTTTTTTTCCTAGGGGGCGCTAGAGTGCAATTTTGATTTTTGGGGTAAAGTGTTCTGTCACAGTTTTTCTATGTGTGTGTAAAATTTGGTGAGTTTTGAAGCATGTTAAGGGGGGCAAAGTAGTGCGCAAAGCTGCGGAAAAATAATAATAATAATAATAAAACCTTACAATTTCAATAGTGTCCTTTCGTCCCATTGCAAAAGGACTCCCTTTGGGATTCCTTTGACAATGGGTCGTGCGGACCCTAATAATATTAAAGCTGCAAGCAGCGATGGACGGGACCGACTTTGACGGCACATAAAATACAAACCGGAGCAGTAATTAAAACTCTTTGGTCAACTTTTAATCAGAAGGGTTCAATCTCTCTCCTGTGCTAGTTTGAAGCCGACACGACAAACGCGCTCAGAGGGGCGGTATAGCTCGGTTGGTAGAGCGGCCGTGCCATCAACCTGAGGGTTGCAGGTTCGATTCCCGCTTCCGCCATCCTAGTCACTGCCGTTGTGTCCTTGGGCAAGACACTTTACCCACCTGCTCTCAGTGCCACCCACACTGGTTTAAATGTAACTTAGATATTGGGTTTTCACTATGTAAAGCGCTTTGAGTCACTAGAGAAAAGCGCTATATAAATATAATTCACTTCACTTCAGAGGAGATAAATGTTTGAAAAAAGGTGACCGGTTTTTACAAAACTTTTGTTTTGAAGGGGGAATTGCAAACTTCCTGTTGATTTTTGCTGGGGGTTGTCAATATATGACATGTAGGTCTAAGTGAGACCTACATAGAGGTTTTTGTTTCATGTCTCTAAGACATTCCTACTGGAAGTTACAGGCAGTTTTGTCTGTGTTTTCTTCTGTGTTTTAGCTCATTGACGTAAGAGACTAGACGTATAAGATTTCATGGGATTTAGCGATTAGGAGTGACAGATTGTTTGGTAAACGTATAGCATGTTCTATATGTTATAGTTATTTGAATGATTCTTACCATAGTATGTTACGTTAACATACCAGGCACGTTCTCAGTTGGTTATTTATGCCTCATATAACGTACACTTATTCAGCCTGTTGTTCACTATTCTTTATTTATTTTAAATTGCCTTTCAAATGTCTATTCTTGGTGTTGGGTTTTATCAAATACATTTCCCCCAAAAATGCGACTTATATATGTTTTTTTCCTTCTTTATTATACAATTTCGGCGAGCGACTTATACTCCGAAAAATACGGTACATGTTGCGGTTAATAGTATTCTATATTTATTTGGACCACCAATCATCGACATGCCAGGCTCTTCCATGGGTACAACAGTGCTTTATTGGCAGGATTGTGCAAAAGTCTTTTTGTGCTTTTCAGCAATTGTCTTTAGTCTCAATGGAGCACGCGAATGGTTTCTCTCGCTCTCGTTGGTGCTTCGCCAACCGCCATCAACAACTCACTCCTCTCCTTCCCGACTGCTGCCTTTAACAGAGCAACAGGTGATCAGACAAAACACTCGCAGCTGGGTCATCTACGCACCTGTCGCTGATCTCAAAGCCGGTACTGGCACACCCCGCTTCGCTGCAGGTCCGCAGGCCACGCCCCCCACCACAGTCGTTATTTATACTTTCTGAATAAAAGTGATAATGTTCATCAGTCAACTCATTAATCCGTCAAGATAAAAAGATAATATCAAAATCAAATTACAGGATGTTATTTTTGTAGTTTGATCATTTTCCTCGACTGGTGCACTAACATCATGTGTTTTTTTGTTGTTGTTTTTTTTAAAAATATGTAGCATCATCTACAAAGATACAAAGAATTGCTATGGCGACATCTAGTGGACACATTTAGAACAGCAGTTTCTTTCATTCAAAAATTTCGGCTCATTTTCATACTTGGCAAACTCATCCCGCGGGCCCGATAAAACCTGTTCAAGCCCTCGGGTCGTACGTTTGACACCCCTGCTGTAGTATGTAGAAATAGCGCTGGTGAAATGGCAGCTAATGTATTTAATGTCCTTTTTTTCCTTTAATGTTTACCTCTTGTTTTCATGTGTTTTACCTTATTTTTTGTATAATTTTTAAAACTGCACTGCAACCACATACTGTAATTTCCCCACTGTGGGATGAATAAAGTCTATTCTATCTTATTAAAGCTAACTGAGCTAACGCTAAAGATGATGGACAAAGCAGACAAAAAGCTAAAAATGAAGCAAAAGCTAAAAACTACTGTATTTTTTTTAACTATAATGCGCCCTTAAAATCCTCTCATTTTCTCAAAAATCGACAGTTCACTTTATACCCGCTGCGCCTTATGTTTGCATCAAATCTGCTCGTGCTTACTTTGGTGGTGATACAAGGTGTACTGATAAGTGGTACGTGTGGACTGCAGGTTGACGCCTGTTCAGTAAATGACAAGCAAGACCAAAACGTTGATGTTTTATTGAGAATATAGAACATTACTCATCACAGCCACGTAAACAAGACAGAAAGCGGCTTGAAGATGCTCTGTAAAACATAATCTATGCAATGTTTTTGACCAAAAACCACCATTACATGTTATGTAGACCACAAGGAAGTGTTTTAAATGTAGGGAAAAAAATCATAATACGACCCTTTTAATCCTTTTGTATGAAAATAGACCCGTTCCATCGACAGTGCGTGTCAGGTTCAAACACTGATGACATCTATTAAACAAGACAAGAAGCAAGGAATTAAACAGAGACAGAATGAAATTTGGCTCAATTGAGGAGAGACGTCTGGACTGTACTCTTTGTACAGTCTCACCACGCTCCTCTTTTATTTGGACTTTCCCTGATTACATGGCAACAGCTGTTTCTAAGGGACGGGGGTTGTAAACAGCCATCGCCTTTGATAAAAAACAGTTCAAAGAAGCGGTCCCTTGAGGGGGGAGTCAGGTCCTGCTTCCTCTTCGCTTTGTAGATGTCGGGTCAAGACAATATCTTTCTGTTGTTTACAATACATCAAAGAAACAGAACACCTTCATGTTGCTTCCCATCCTGCACAGTGGAGTTTTACAAGCCTTCTTCTTGGTAGGATCAAAGACAGCGTTTGTCTTCTCGCCGGGAACTCATGGCAACACAAAGTTTTTGTGATAACTTAGATACAATTATTCTGACAGTGCGTCTTAAAATCCGATGCGCCTTATGGTCCGAAAAATACGCTGCGCCCTACACTCAAGCTAATGATGATGCAAAAGTCAACACAAGTTTGAAACTAAGGCCGAAAATAAATCTACAGGCGCTAAAGATGAAGGATAACGTGAACACGAAATTGACGCGAAAGCTAATGCTTAGGATAACGTTGCGTCGGACCAGTTCTTCCTCCAAGGGAATCTAAATTACTGGTCAATCCCAAGTTCTTTCGATGACATATATGCTGAGTAAGAAGGACCATCAAGACAGAATTGGAATATTTTCAAGTTTATACCAAAGCTTTGGGAGATCAGCTTAACCAACACATTCATATCGGCTACTCTAGTTGATCTGGCATTCCAAGGGGAAAAACCAACTTCTTCTCACACAAAGACAACCCCCATCTCACCCTCGCAACACTGATAAGAAACCAATGGGGGAGGTTTTCACATTCCAACGTTGAGACATAAAACAGACAATCTGAGGACAAAGAGAGACTGGTAGAATAAACAAAGGAAAAGTACTAGCTACTCTAAACATGTCTATGTAAAAAGAAAGAACTCTTAAGCTAAAGCTACTGGTAGAATAAACAAAGGAAAAGTACTAGCTACTCTAAACATGTCTATGTAAAAAGAAAGAACTCTTAAGCTAAAGCTACTGCTAAAGATGAACATGCATTAAAAGAATGCGGACACTTGGTTGTTGTGAAGGTTTGAAAAAAGCAATAAAAATAAACCCTTTAAATGCCATCTCGCTCTATTTTTACATAAGATAAATGAGTAGAATGTTTGTTTTTTTTCAAACAGAAGCTGACTTGATTGTTTGGTCTTTCAGCAGCAGAACTTCAAGCAAAGGGTGGTCGCTCTTCTCAAGAGGTTCCGAGTGTCTGACGAGGTGAGCGACACCGATCATTCATCCATTCATTTTATACCGCTTGTCCCTTATGGGGTCACGGGGGGTGTTGGAGCCTATCCCAGGGGTAGACACCGATCATGTCACCCACCAATCACAATTTAAACACCTGCAGTTTGTGTTCTTGTATTTCTACCCTTCTTGAGACATCAACAAGGAAAAGTACCTTCCCTATGAGGACCGGTGAACAAGTTAGGACATAAATCATGGTCCCAATACGGAAAACCATTGCATCTAATAGAGAATGTCTCATTTGCACCCCTGCTATCCAAATTAGGGTGGTCCCAAAAAGGAGGGATTTTTTCAAATTGACTGTATGTCGGTTTTAAAAGTGCTCCCCCTCTGGTCAACATATGAAATAACAAGTGTGTGTAAGAAATTGGAATGCGCACCCTTTGGCGAAAATTTCTAAAAAAATTAAATAGATATGTATACTGTAATAACTTGAAGTAAATAATGAAGATTAAAAACCAATTACAAACAAACAAAAATCACTAAAAGCAGTCTTTTTCTCACAATGTGTCGACTTTTTTCTGATAAAATTGGGAACAATTTCTCATATTCTTTCTTTTTCTGTAATATTGCAATATTTTCTCATAAAATTATTACTTTTTTATGTAAAATGATTAACTTTTTAATGCAAAATGGTGTCATATAAAAATCCTGACTTTTCTCACAATGTTGCCAATTTTTTTGTTGTTCTTGTAAAATAGTGAAATTTTTTGTGTAAAATTATGACTTTTGTCATAATTTTGCCCAATAAAAATTCCGATTATTATTATAATATTGCCAACATTTTTAAAGTTTTCGTATAAAATTGTGACTTTTGTCGAGTAAAATTCCGACTCTTTTCATACAATTGCCAAAATGTTAAGCTTTTTCTTGTAAAATTGCGACTGTTATTGAGTAAAGTTCCAACTTTCCTGATCAGATGCCCGAACCACCTCATCTGGCTCCTCTCCATGTGGAACAGAAATAACAGAAATAACAAGTGTGTGTAAGAAATTGAAATGCGCCCCCTTTGGCCAAAATTAAAAAAAAAATGTAATAGACATGTATATAGAGACATACTGTAATAACTTGAAGTAAATAATGAAGATTAAAAACAAATTACAAACAAAAAAAAAATTACAAACAAAAAAAAATCACTAAAAGCAGTCTTTTTCTCACAATGTGTCCAATTTTTTTTAATAAAATTGGGAACAATTTCTCATATTCTTTCTGTTTCTATAATATTGCAATATTTTCTCACAAAATTATTACTTTTTTTATGTAAAATTATAACTTTTTAATGCAAAATGGTGACATTTGTCGTATAAAATCCTGACTTTTCCCACAATGTTGCCAATTTTTTTGTTGTTCTTGTAAAATAGTGGCATTTTTGGAGTAAAATGATGACTTTTGTCATAATTTTGCCTAATAAAAATTCCCATTATTATAATATTGCCAACATTTTTAAAGTTTTCTTATAAAATTGTGACTTTTGTCGAGTAAAATTCCGACTCTTTTCATACAATTGCCAAAATGTTAAGCTTTTTCTTGTAAAATTGCGACTGTTATTGAGTAAAGTTCCAACTTTTATCATAATATTGCACAAATGTTCAGTTTTTCTTGTAAAGTTTTCACTTGCGTTGAGTAAAATTACAACTTTTATCATAATACTGCCCAAATTCTAAGTTTTTCTTGTGAAATTGTGACCTTCCATCCATCCATCCATCTTCTTCCGCTTATCTGAGGTCGGGTCGCGGGGGCAGCAGCCTAAGCAGGGAAGCCCAGACTTCCCTCTCCCCAGCCACTTCGTCCAGCTCTTCCCGGGGAATCCCAAAGGGGGTTCCCAGGCCAGTCGGGAGACATAGTCTTCCCAACGTGTCCTGGGTCTTCCCCGTGGCCTCCTACCGGTCGGACGTGCCCGAAAAACCTCCCGAGGGAGGCGTTCGGGTGGCATCCTGACCAGATGCCCTAACCACCTCATCTGGCTCCTCTCCATGTGGAGCAGAAATAACAATTGTGTGTAAGAAATTAAAATGTGCACCCTTTGGCCAAAATTTCTAAAAGAAAATTAAATAGATATGTATATAGAGACATACTGTAATAACTTGAAGTAAATAAGGAAGATTAAAAAACAATTACAAACCAAAAAAATCACTAAAAGCAGTCTTTTTCTCACAATGTTTCGACTTTTTTCTGATAAAATTGGGAACAATTTCTCATATTCTTTCTGTTTCTATAATATTGCAATATTTTCTCACAAAATTATTACTTTTTTTTATGTAAAATTATAACTTTTTAATGCAAAATGGTGACATTTGTCGTATAAAATCCTGACTTTTCTCACAATGTTGCCAATTTTTTTGTTGTTCTTGTGAAATAGTGAATTTTTTTGTGTAAAATTATGACTTTTGTCATAATTTTGCCCAATAAAAATTCAGATTATTATTATAATATTGCCAACATTTTTAAAGTTTTCGTATAAAATTGTGACTTTTGTCGAGTAAAATTCCGACTCTTTTCATACAATTGCCAAAATGTTAAGCTTTTTCTTGTAAAATTGCGACTGTTATTGAGTAAAGTTCCAACTTTCCTGATCAGATGCCCGAACCACCTCATCTGGCTCCTCTCCATGTGGAACAGAAATAACAGAAATAACAAGTGTGTGTAAGAAATTGAAATGCGCCCCCTTTGGCCAAATTTTTTTTTTAAATGTAATAGACATGTATATAGAGACATACTGTAATAACTTGAAGTAAATAATGAAGATTAAAAACCAATGTGTCCAATTTTTTTTAATAAAATTGGGAACAATTTCTCATATTCTTTTTGTTTCTATAATATTGCAATATTTTCTCACAAAATTATTACTTTTTTTATGTAAAATTATAACTTTTTAATGCAAAATGGTGACATTTGTCGTATAAAATCCTGACTTTTCTCACAGTGTTGCCAATTTTTTTGTTGTTCTTGTAAAATAGTGACATTTTTGGAGTAAAATGATGACTTTTGTCATAATTTTGCCTAATAAAAATTCAGATTATTATTATAATATTGCCAACATTTTTAAAGTTTTCTTATAAAATTGTGACTTTTGTCGAGTAAAATTCAGACTCTTTTCATACAATTGCCAAAATTTTAAGCTTTTTCTTGTAAAATTGCGACAGTTATTGAGTAAAGTTCCAACTTTTATCATAATATTGCACAAATGTTCAGTTTTTCTTGTAAAGTTTTGACTTGCGTTGAGTAAAATTGCGACTTTTTTTTATAATACTGCCCAAATTTTAAGTTTTTCTTGTGAAAAATCTTCTTCCGCTTATCCGAGGTTGGGTCGCGGGGGCAGCAGCCTAAGCAGGGAAGCCCAGACTTCCCTCTCCCCAGCCGCTTCGTCCAGCTCTTCCCGGGGAATCCCAAAGGGGGTTCCCAGGCCAGTCGGGAGACATAGTCTTCCCAACGTGTCCTGGGTCTTCCCCGTGGCCTCCTACCGGTCGGACGTGCCCGAAAAACCTCCCGAGGGAGGCGTTCGGGTGGCATCCTGACCAGATGCCCGAAACACCTCATCTGGCTCCTCTCCATGTGGAGCAGAAATAACAATTGTGTGTAAGAAATTAAAATGTGCACCCTTTGGCCAAAATTTCTAAAAGAAAATTAAATAGATATGTATATAGAGACATACTGTAATAACTTGAAGTAAATAAGGAAGATTAAAAAACAATTACAAACCAAAAAAATCACTAAAAGCAGTCTTTTTCTCACAATGTTTCGACTTTTTTCTGATAAAATTGGGAAAAATTTCTCATATTCTTTCTGTTTCTATAATATTGCAATATTTTCTCACAAAATTATTACTTTTTTTATGTAAAATTATAACTTTTTAATGCAAAATGGTGACATTTGTCGTATAAAATTCTGACTTTTCTCACAATGTTGCCAATCTTGTAAAATAGTGAAATGTTTTGAGTAAAATGATGACTTTTGTCATAATTTTGCCCAATATTCAGATGATTATTATTATATTGCCAACATTTTTAAAGTTTTCTTATAAAATTGTGACTTTTGTCGAGTAAAATTCCGAGTCTTCATAAAATTGCCAAAATTGTAAGCGTTTTTTTTGTAAAATTACGACTGTTATTGAGTAAAGTTCCAACTTTTATCATAACATTGCACAAATGTTCAGTTTTTCTTGTAAAGTTTTGACTTGGGTTGAGTAAAATGAGGACTTTTAGTATAACACTGCCAAAATTCTAAGCTTTTCTTGTGAAATTGTGACCTTTTACCTGTGTCATTTTTCACAACAAGCTTTTTTATATTTGCATAGTATGTATATATTATTAATGTTGTAAATACAAATCTTTATATATCTAGAAAGGGTGGTCCTAAAGAGTTAGGCATTTTACGGAGGTCTCAAGAAGGTAACAAATACAATTAAAGCTGCAAGCAGCGATGGACGGGACCGACTTTGAGGGCTCATAAAATCCAAACCGGAGCAGTAATTAAAACTCTTTCATCAACTTTTAATCAGAAGGGTTCAATCTCTCTCCTGTGCTAATTTGAAGCCGACACGACAAACACGCTCAGAGGAGATAATGTTTGAAAAAAGGTGACTGTTTTTACTCAACTTTTGTTTTGAAGGGGGAATTGCAAACTTCCTGTTGATTTTTGCTGGGGGTTGTCAGTGTATGAAATATAGGTCTAAGTGAAACCTACACAGAGGTTTTTGTTTCATGTCTCTACGACATTCCTACTGGGAGTTAGAGGCAGTTTTGTCTGTGTTATCTTCCTAGGGGGCACTAGAGCGCAATTTTGAGTTTTGGGGTTTGGTTTTTTTTATTAGATCGCAATTTTCGCCAGTCCTGATGTGTGTGTCCAATTTGGTGTGTTTTGAAGCATGTTAAAGGGGTCAAATTAATTAATAATAAAACGCTAGAAATACAATAGGGTACTAGTCCCTAATAATGCGTGTGTGTATGAAGGTTCTGGACTCTGAGCAGGATCTGGCTGAGGCTCCTCCCGAGGCGGAGGAAGAGGATCTGGACAGTGTGGAGTTTGAGAACCCCAGCGAGAGCGAACAAGAACTGGACGACGACGACAGCGTCCTGAGCACACCAAAACCCAAACTCAAGTCAGTTCCTGAACATCAAATCAACACACACACAAAGATCTCAAGAACTTAGTGTACTTGTCTAAAAAATGTCAACAACAAAATGTCATGTAACTTCATTTTACACACCATGGCATTTTAAGTCTTTTTTTGGGGGAGGCATACACATAATAGACCACAATAATATCATACCGTGGCCTTGTAACTGCGATAATATCGTTCAGTGAGATTTTGATACCAATACATCCCTAGTTAAATTAAAGCTGCAAGCAGCGTTGGTCGGGTCCGCCTTTTGGCAGGTGCTAGTCCTAGGTGTCCCAATACTTTTGTCCAGTGGTAGTCCTGAGTGAGACCTACATAGAGGTTTTTGTTGCATGTCTCTACGATATTCGTACTGGGAGTTAGAGGAAGTTGTGTCTGTGTTTTTTTCTAGGTGCTACGGCACAGTGGTTCTTTTCTTTGAAGGCTCGTAAAATCAAAACCGTAGCACTTATTAAAACGCTGTCGTCAACTTTTAATCAGAAGGGTTCAATCTCTCTCCTGTAGTATTTTGAAGCCGAAACGACAAACGCGCTCAGAGGAGATAATGTTTGATGTTAGGTGACCGGTTTTAACAAAAAGTTAGTTTTGAAGGAGGGATTGCAAACGTCCTGTTGATTTTTGCTGAAGAATGTCAATCTATGAAATGTAGGTCTAAGTGAGACCTACGTAGAGGCTTTTGTTTCATGTCTCTAATACGTTCCTACCGGAAGTTACAAGCAGTTTTGTCTGAGTTTTCCTCTGAGGAGCATTTTTGTCTCTGTTTTATTCAAAAATTGCGCTAGAGCGCAATTTTTAGTTTTGGGGTTCGTTTTTTTTTTTAGATCGCAATTTGCACCAGTCCCGATGTGTGTAAAAAGTTAGGTGAGTTTTGAAGTATTTTAAGGGGGTCAAATTACAGCTCAAAGAGGCAAAAATGAGTGTTTTTAGTCATTTTTTGTGTTGAAGGGGAAATTGCCAACTTCCTGTAGGTTTTTGCCCGAGGATGTAAAATTATGAATTGTAGGTCTAAGTGAGACCTACATACAGGTTTTTTGTTTCATGTCTCTATGACCTTCCTCGTGGGAGTTACAGGCAGTTTGTTTATGTTTTTTTCCTAGGGGGCGCTAGAGCGCAATTTTGATTTTTGGGGTTTGGTTTTTTTACTACAGTGTGCTGTCCCAGTTTTTCTATGTGTGTATAAAATTTGGTGAGTTTTGAAGCATGTTAAGGGGGGCAAAGTAGTGCGCAAAGCTGCGGAATAATAATCAACCTTACAATTTCAATAGGTTCCTTTGTACCTGTATAAAGGACTCCCTGTGGGAGTCCTTTATACAGGGTACATGCGAACCCTAATAACAACGTTATATTGGCTTATAGTGTTTCTGTGCCAGAACATAGTCTGCGCCGTCATGTCAAAATTGGATCTCGAAATGATCATTAACACATTCATTTCGTCTCGTATTGACTATTGCAGTTCTCTTTTCACTTTTTTTTAACAAGTCAACGCTAAAGAGACTTTAGACTGTTCAAAATTCAGCTGCTAGACTTTTGACCGGTGCATCCAGAACAGCCCATATCACCCCCGTTTTATCCAGTCTTCATTTGCTTCCAGTTAAATTCTGCATGTAGCGGGGGGTGTATTTTGTAGCGTCCCGGAAGAGTTAGTGCTGCAAGGGGTTCTGGGTATTTGTTCTGTTGTGTTTATGTTGTGTTACGGTGCGGATGTTCTCCCGAAATGTGTTTGTCATTCTTGTTTGGTGTGGGTTCACAGTGTGCCGCATATTTGTAACAGTGTTAAAGTTGTTTATACCCCCACCCTCAGTGTGACCTGTATGGCTGTTGATGAAGTATGCTTTGCATTCATTTCTGTGTGTGTAAAAGCCGCATATTTGATGTGACTGGGCCGGCACGCTGTTCAAATGGAGGAAACGCGGACGTGACGACAGGTTGTAGAGGACGCTAAAGGCAGTGCCTTTAAGGCACGCCCCCAATACTGTTGTCCGGGTGGAAATCGGGAGAAATTCGGGAGAATGGTTGCCCTGGGAGATTTTCGGGGGGTACTCCCAAATTTCAGTACCCCCCCCCCCGAAATTCTCCCGGGAAAATCGGGAGGGTTGGCAAGTATGCTTGTTATGCCCCTAACCCTCGCCGGGTTATTCTGGTTCCGGTGACCATGGATAAGGTGCTGGCTGTCCAGAGTTGGGACCCGGGGTGGACCGCTCGCCTGTGCATCGGTTGGGGACGTCTCTGCGCTACTAACCTGTCTCCGCTCGGGATGGTCTCCTGCTGGCCCCACTATGGACTGGACTCTCACTGTTATGTTGGATCCTTTAGGGACTGTACTTAGAGGGGGGTTACCCACACATGCGATCCTCCCCAAGGTTTCTCATAGTCATTCACATCGACGTCCCTTGTGTGGGCTCTGATGTCGTTGTGGCTTGTGCAGCCCTTTGAGACTTTTGTGATTTAGGGCTATATAAATAAACATTGATTAATTGATTGATTGATACTCTTCGGTCTTCAGGCCAGGGTCTTCTAAAGATCCCAAGAACTCGTTTTTAAAACCCGTGGAGACGTGGCATTCCAGGCTATAGCTCCCAGACTCTGGAACAACTTGCACCAGTCCCTCCGTGGTCTTGACTGTGTTGACACTTTTAAGAAACATTTGAAAACTTCTCTTTTTTTAGTAAAGCTTTTAGTTAATGCACCTTTTAACTATCGTTTTTATTCCACTTTGTATCCTTTTTATGGTGTTGCCCCTGTTGTTTTAATTGAATTGTTGTTTTTAGAGATGTCCGATAATATCGGGCTGCTGATGTTATCGGCCGATAAATGCTTTAAAATGTAATATCGGAAATGATCGCATACTTGGTCAACAGCCATACAGGTCACACTGAGGGTGGCCGTGTAAACAACTTTAAGACTGTTACAAATATGCGCCACACTGTGAACCCACACCAAACAAGAATGACAAACACATTTCGGGAGAACATCCGCACCGTAACACAACATAAACATAACACAACAAATACCCAGAACCCCTTGCAGCACTAACTCTTCTGGGACGCTACAATATACAACCCCCCCCGCTACCCTCCACCTCAACCCCGCCCACCTCAACCTCCTCATGCTCCCTCAAGTGAGCATGTCCCAAATTCCAAGCTGCTGTTTTGAGGCATGTTAAAAAAAAATAATGCACTTTGTGACTTCAATAATAAATATGGCAGTGCCATGTTGGCATTTTTTTCCCCATAACTTGAGTTGATTTATTTTTGGAAAACCTTGTTACATTGTTGAATGCAGGGGTGTCCAAACTTTTTCCAGCAAGGGCCGCATACAGAAAAGTTGAAGTCTCTCGGGTTGCACTTTATACTTTTTTGTACATTCAAGACCCGAAAACCTCTTACATGCCAGTTATTAGTTTTTTAAAATTTTGCATGATTTCCTGTCCAGCGCTCTTATTTTTTGTTCCACGTCCTTGTTCACGACCTCAACGTTGTACCTTTACACTTCATGCGTCTCTTTTCCTTGTGTGCACCTGCCTTTCTCTGGTAGAGAAGACCTGTTTACTGCACTTGCCTGCCGTCTCTGCATCCCGGAGTGCCTAACGTAACAAAAACTAATACAATCAATTATTCTTATTACTATTCTTTATCAATATTAGTATGATTATTACATTATAAGGCTTAGCACACTCAAAATCTTACCATTACCATTCTTTTCTGCACTTGCCTGCCGTCTCTGCATCCCGGAGTGCATACATAAAATGAAATGTAACAAAAAACTAGTACAATGTGGTTCAATCAATTATTCATCTTATAATTAGTCTTAGGCAAAAAAGCCATCTCTAGTTGTTTTACTTCACCTATGTTTTGCACAACGCTTTGTGATTTTATCTGTGAAAAGCGCTTTATAAATAAAATGCACTTACTCACTTACTTCCATCGCAGGCCATATTTCGAAGGTTTGTCGCTGTCGAGCTCGCAGACGGAAATCGGGAGCGTCCACAGCAGCCAACTTGAGCACGCCAGTGTGGTGAGACGTCCATTTGGAACCCTCGTGGAGGTTTTCATGTCCGTCATAACTTCTCTTGTGTCTGCCTGCAGATTGACAACGATGCCAGCAAACATGGCCATGAGGACGACAACGTGTCTGACCGTGTCTCATATGTGAGTCATGAGATTCTCTCACGTCTGAGGT
Organism: Entelurus aequoreus; assembly: GCF_033978785.1. NCBI lineage: Eukaryota > Metazoa > Chordata > Actinopteri > Syngnathiformes > Syngnathidae > Entelurus > Entelurus aequoreus. The sequence continues at coordinate 13,318,332 of NC_084733.1, read as the reverse complement.
TGGTAGAGCGGCTGTGCCAGCGACTGGAGGGATCCTGGTTCGATCCGCAGCTTCTGCCGTCCTAGTCAATCATCATCAATCAATCAATACAAGTTTATTTATATAGCCCTTAAACACCAGTGTCCAAGCACTTTGAGTACCTTGAAGGTTGAAAAGCATTATACAAGTACAGCTCATTTACCCTGATGTCTCATACGCGAGTCATGAGAATCTCTTATGTGATCATGTGTCTTACGCAAGTCTCTCATCCTGTATGCAAGTTTCTCATCATGTCTCACAAGTCATGAGAATGTCTAAACATGTCTCATAGGTGGGCCATGAGAATTTTTTGAGTGTGATCATGTCCCTATGTGAGTCTTGAAAATCTCATATCTGATTGTGTCTCATACTCGAGTCATGAGAATCTCTCATATCTGATTATGTATCATACGTGAGTCAGGAGAATCTCTTATGTGATCATGTCTCTTACGCGAGTCTCTCATTCTGTATGCAAGTTTTTCATCATGTCTCACAAGTCATGAGAATATCGGATCCTGTCTCATAGGTGGGCCATGAGAATTTCTTGAATGTGATCATGTCCCTATGTGAGTCTTGAAAATCTCATATCTGATTGTGTCTCATACTTGAGTCATGAGAATATCTGGTCATGTCTCATAGGTGGGCCATGAGAATTTCTTGAGTGTGATCATGTCCCTATGTGAGTCTTGAGAATCTCATATCTGATTGTGTCTAATACTTGAGTCATGAGAATCTCTCATATCTGATTATGTATCATACGTGAGTCAGGAGAATCTCTTATGTGATCATGTCTCTTACGCGAGTCTCTCATCCTGTATGCAAGTTTCTCATCATGACTCACAAGTCATGCGAATATCTGGTCATGTCTCATATGTGGGCCGTGAGAATTTCTTGAATGTGATCATGTCCCTATGTGAGTCTTGAAAATCTCATATCTGACTGTGTCTCATATTTGAGTCATGAGAATATCTGATCATGTCTCATAGGTGGTGGGTCATGAGAATTTCTTGAATGTGATCATGTCCCTATGTGAGTCTTGAGAATCTCATATCTGACTGTGTCTCATACTTGAGTCATGAGAATCTCTCATATCTGATTATGTATCATACGTGAGTCATGAGAATCTCTTCTGTGATCATGTCTCTTACGCGAGTCTCTCATCCTGTATGCAAGTTTCTCATCATGTCTCACAAATCATGAGAATGTCTGATCCTGTCTCATAGGTGGGCCATGAGAATTTCTTAAATGTGATCATGTCCCTATGTGAGTCTTCAAAATCTCGTATCGGATTTTGTCTCATACTTGAGTCATGAGAATCTCTCATATCTGATTATGTATCATACGTGAGTCAGGAGAATCTCTTATGTGATCATGTCTCTTACGCGAGTCTCTCATCCTGTATGCAAGTTTCTCATCATGACTCACAAGTCATGAGAATATCTGATCATGTCTCATAGGTGGTGGGTCATGAGAATTTCTTGAATGTGATCATGTCCCTATGTGAGTCTTGAAAATGTCATATCTGATTGTGTCTCATACTTGAGTCATGAGAATATCTGATCATGTCTCATAGGTGGGCCGTGAGATTTTTTTGAGTGTGATCATGTCCCTATGTGAGTCTTGAAAATCTCATATCTGATTGTGTCTCATACTTGAGTCATGAGAATCTCTCATATCTGATTATGTATCATACGTGAGTCATGAGAATCTCTTATGTGATCATGTCTCTTACGCGAGTCTCTCATCCTGTATGCAAGTTTCTCATCATGACTCACAAGTCATGAGAATGTCTGATCCTGTCTCATAGGTGGGCCATGAGAATTTCTTGAATGTGATCATGTCCCTATGTGAGTCTTGAGAATCTCATATCTGATTGTGTCTCATACTTGAGTCATGAGAATATCTGGTCATGTCTCATAGGTGGTGGGTCATGAGAATTTCTTGAATGTGATCATGTCCCTATGTGAGTCTTGAGAATCTCATATCTGATTGTGTCTCATACTTGAGTCATGAGAATCTCTCATATCTGATTATGTATCATACGTGAGTCAGGAGAATCTCTTATGTGATCATGTCTCTTACGCAAGTCTCTCATCCTGTATGCAAGTTTCTCATCATGTTTGATTGATTGATTGAGACTTTTATTAGTAGGTTGCACAGTGAAGTACATATTCCGTACAATTGACCACTAAATGGTAACACCCGAATAAGTTTTTCAACTTGTTTAAGTCGGGGTCCACTTAAATTGATTCATGATACAGATATATACTATCATATATACTATCATCATAATACAGTCATCACACAAGATAATCACATTGAATTATTTACATTATTTACAATCAGGAGTGTGGAGGGGGGGTGTGGTGGGGGGGGGGGTATGGACATCAAGTAGTGGACATAGAGAGAGAGAGAGAGAGAGAGAGAGAGATATCAGAAGGCATAAGAAAAAGAATCTGCATTTGATTGTTTACATTTGATTATTAGCAATCCGGGGAGGGTGTTAGTTTAGGGTTGTAGCTGCCTGGAGGTGAACTTTTATAGCGGTTTTGAAGGAGGATAGAGATGCCCTTTCTTTTATACCTGTTGGGAGCGCATTCCACATTGATGTGGCATAGAAAGAGAATGAGTTAAGACCTTTGTTAGTTCGGAATCTGGGTTTAACGTGGTTAGTGGAGCACCCCCTGGTGTTGTGGTTATGGCGGTCATTTACGTTAAGGAAGTAGTTTGACATGTACTTCGGTATCAGGGAGGTGTAGCGGATTTTATAGACTAGGCTCAGTGCAAGTTGTTTAACTCTGTCCTCCACCTTGAGCCAGCTCACTTTAGAGAAGTGGGTAGGAGTGAGGTGGGATCTGGGGTGGAGGTCTAGAAGTAACCTGACTAGCTTGTTCTGAGATGTTTGGAGTTTAGATTTGAGGGTTTTGGAGGTGCTAGGGTACCAGGAGGTGTCTCACAAGTCATGAGAATATCTGATCCTGTCTCACAGGTGGGCCATGAGAATTTCTTGAATGTGATCATGTCCCTATGTGAGTCTTGAAAATGTCATATCTGATTGTGTCTCATACTTGAGTCATGAGAATATCTGATCATGTCTCAGGTGGGCCATGAGAATTTTTTGAGTGTGATCATGTCCCTATGTGAGTCTTGAGAATCTCATATCTGATTGTGTCTCATACTTGAGTCATGAGAATCTCTCATATCTGATGATGTATCATACGTGAGTCAGGAGAATCTCTTATGTGATCATGTCTCTTACGCGAGTCTCTCATCCTGTATGCAAGTTTCTCATCATGTCTCACAAGTCATGAGAATATCTGATCCTGTCTCATAGGTGGGTCATGAGAATTTCTTGAATGTGATCATGTCCCTATGTGAGTCTTGAAAATCTCATATCTGATTGTGTCTCTTACTTGAGTCATGAGAATATCTGATCATGTCTCATAGGTGGGCCGTGAGATTTTTTTGAGTGTGATCATGTCCCTATGTGAGTCTTGAAAATCTCATATCTGATTGTGTCTCATACTCGAGTCATGAGAATATCTGGTCATGTCTCATAGGTGGTGGGCCATGAGAATTTCTTGAATGTGATCATGTCCCTATGTGAGTCTTGAAAATCTCATATCTGATTGTGTCTCATACTTGAGTCACGAGAATCTCTCATATCTGATTATGTATCATACGTGAGTCAGGAGAATCTCTTATGTGATCATGTCTCTTACGCGAGTCTCTCATCCTGTATGCAAGTTTCTCATCATGTCTCACAAGTCATGAGAATATCTGATCCTGTCTCATAGGTGGGCCATGAGAATTTCTCGAATGTGATCATGTCCCTATGTGAGTCTTGAAAATCTCATATCTGACTGTGTCTCATACTTGAGTCATGAGAATCTCTCATATCTGATGATGTATCATACGTGAGTCGGGAGAATCTCTTATGTGATCATGTCTCTTACGCGAGTCTCTCATTCTGTATGCAAGTTTCTCATCATGTCTCACAAGTCATGAGAATATCTGATCCTGTCTCATAGGTGGGCCATGAGAATTTCTTGAGTGTGATCATGTCCCTATGTGAGTCTTGAAAATCTCATATCTGATTGTGTCTCATACTTGAGTCATGAGAATATCTGATCATGTCTCATAGGTGGGCCGTGAGATTTTTTTGAGTGTGATCATGTCCCTATGTGAGTCTTGAAAATCTCATATCTGATTGTGTCTCATACTCGAGTCATGAGAATCTCTCATATCTGATTATGTATCATACGTGAGTCAGGAGAATCTCTTATGTGATCATGTCTCTTACGCGAGTCTCTCATTCTGTATGCAAGTTTCTCATCATGTCTCACAAGTCATGAGAATATCTGATCCTGTCTCATAGGTGGGCCATGAGAATTTCTTGAATGTGAGCATGTCCCTATGTGAGTCTTGAAAATGTCATATCTGATTGTGTCTCATACTTGAGTCATGAGAATCTCTCATATCTGATTATGTATCATACGTGAGTCATGAGAATCTCTTACGTGATCATGTCTCTTACGCGAGTCTCTCATCCTGTATGCAAGTTTCTCATCATGTCTCACAAGTCATGAGAATGTCTGATCCTGTCTCATAGGTGGGCCATGAGAATTTCTTGAATGGGATCATGTTCCTATGTGAGTCTTGAAAATGTCATATCTGATTGTGTCTCATACTTGAGTCATGAGAATATCTGATCATGTCTCATAGGTGGGCCATGAGAATGTTTTGAGTGTGATCATGTCCCTATGTGAGTCTTGAAAATCTCATATCTGATTGTGTCTCATACTCGAGTCATGAGAATCTCTCATATCTGATTATGTATCATACGTGAGTCAGGAGAATCTCTTATGTGATCATGTCTCTTACGCGAGTCTCTCATCCTGTATGCAAGTTTCTCATCATGTCTCACAAGTCATGAGAATGTCTAAACATGTCTCATAGGTGGGCCATGAGAATTTCTTGAGTGTGATCATGTCCCTATGTGAGTCTTGAGAATCTCATATCTGATTGTGTCTCATACTTGAGTCATGAGAATCTCTCATATCTGATGATGTATCATACGTGAGTCAGGAGAATCTATTATGTGATCATGTCTCTTACGCAAGTCTCTCATCCTGTATGCAAGTTTCTCATCATGTCTCACAAGTCATGAGAATGTCTAAACATGTCTCATAGGTGGGCCATGAGAATTTCTTGAGTGTGATCATGTCCCTATGTGAGTCTTGAGAATCTCATATCTGATTGTGTCTCATACTTGAGTCATGAGAATCTCTCATATCTGATGATGTATCATACGTGAGTCAGGAGAATCTCTTATGTGATCATGTGTCTTACGCAAGTCTCTCCTCCTGTATGCAAGTTTCTCATCATGACTCACAAGTCATGAGAATATCGGATCCTGTCTCACAGGTGGGTCATGAGAATTTCTTGAATGTGATCATGTCCCTATGTGAGTCTTGAAAATGTCATATCTGATTGTGTCTCATACTTGAGTCATGAGAATATCTGATCATGTCTCATAGGTGGTGGGTCATGAGAATTTCTTGAATGTGAGCATGTCCCTATGTGAGTCTTGAAAATCTCATATCTGACTGTGTCTCATACTTGAGTCATGAGAATCTCTCATATCTGATTATGTATCATACGTGAGTCAGGAGAATCTCTTATGTGATCATGTGTCTTATGCAAGTCTCTCATCCTGTATGCAAGTTTCTCATCATGTCTCACAAGTCATGGGAATATCTGATCATGTATCATAGGTGGGTCATGAGAATTTCTTACATGTGATCATGTGCCTATGTGAGTCTTGAAAATCTCATATCGGATTTTGTCTCATACTTGAGTCATGACAATCCCTCATATCTGATTATGTATCATACGCGAGTCAGGAGAATCTCTCATATCTGATTGTTTCATACCTGAGTCATTAGAATCTCTTATACCTGATTATGTCTCATACATGAGTCATAAGAACCTCTCATGTGACCATGTCTCATACGAGAGTGATAAGAAACTCCCATTTCTAATCATGTCTCATACATAACTCATGAGAATCTTTCATGTCAGCCATCCATCCATTTTCTACCGCTTGTCCCTTTCGGGATCGCGAGGGGTGCTGGAGCCTATCTCAGCTGCATTCGGGCGGAAGGCGGCGTACACCCTGGACAAGTCGCCACCAAAACATATTTAATACATGAGTCACGAGAATCCCTCATATGTGATCATGTCTCATACATAAGTCATAAGAATCTCTCATATCATGTTGTGCCTTAGTTATACGTGAGTCAACAGAATCTTATTTATGTGTTCATGTCTTATACTTGACTCATGAGAATCTCTTATGTGTCATGCGGATGTCATGATCATCTCTCTTTTCTCATCATGTCTTATACATAAGTCATGAAAATCCTATATCTCATGTGAGTCATTTTATTCTCTCTTTTCTCATGAGAATCTATTATATCTGATCATGTCTCATAAGTAAGTCGTGATAATCTCTCAAATGTGATCATGTCTTATATGCGAGTCATGAGAATTTCTTCTCTAATCATTTCTCATATGTGAGTCATTAAAATCTCTCATATGTGATCATGTCTCATATGGGGAGCTGTGAAAAGCTCTCAAATGTAACCATGTCGTGAGAATCGTGCGTATGCGATATTGTCTCACACATGAGTCATGAGAATCACTCATACCTGATTAATCATGAGAATCTTTTTAAATGTGATCATATCTTATATGTGAGTCATGAGAATGTTGCAAAAGGGGAAATTGTCTCATAAGTGAGTCATGACAATCTATAATATGTGATAATGTCTCAGTTGTGAGTCATGAGAATCTTGCATATGTGATATTGTCTCATACGTGAGTCATGACAATCTATAATATGTGATAATGTCTCAGTTGTGAGTCATGAGAATCTTGCATATGTGATATTGTCTCATACGTGAATCATTACAATCTCTCATATGTGATATTGTTTAATACATGAGTGATGAGAATCTATCATACATGATCATGTCTAATACATGAGTCATGAGAGTCTATAATATGTGATAATGTCTCGTTTGTGAATCATCAGAATCTTGCATATGTGATACTGTCTCATACGTGAGTCATGACAATCTCTCATATGTGATATTTTTTAATATGTGTGTCATGAGAATCTGTCATATATGATCATGTCTAATACATCGGTCATGAGAATCTAGAATATGTGATAATGTCTCGTTTGTGAGTCATCAGAATCTGGCATATGTGATATTGTCTCATACGTGAGTCGTGACAATCTCTCATATGTGATATTGTTTAATACGTCAGTCATGAGAATCTATCATTTATGATCATGTCTAATACATGAGTCATGAGAATCTGTATGTGATAATGTCTCGTTTGTGAGTCATCAGCATCTTGCATATGTGATATTGTCTCATATGTGAGTCGTGACAATCTCTCATATGTGATATTGTTTAATACGTCAGTCATGAGAATCTATCATATATGATCATGTCTAATACATGAGTCATGAGAATCTGTGTGTGATAATGTCTCGTTTGTGAGTCATCAGAATCTTGCATATGTGGGTCATGAGAATCTCTCACATCCGATCATGTCTCATACATGAGTCATGAGAATCTCTCAAATCCGATCATGTCTCATTCATGAGTCATGAGAATCTCACACATGTGATATTATCTCATATGTGAGTCATGAGACTCTCTCATATCCGATCATGTCTCATTCATGAGTCATGAGAATCTCACACATGTGATATTGTCTCATATGTGAGTCATGAGACTCTCATATCCGATCATGTCTCATTCATGAGTCATGAGACTCTCGCATATGTGATACTGTCTCATATGTGAGTCATGAGACTCTCTCATATCTGATCATGTCTCATACATGAGACAACGACATGATAATCTCTTGTTCAGTTTGCGATCGTGTTTCATACGGGAGTCATAAGAATCGCTCAAATCTGATCACGTCTCATATATGATACACATAGGAGCATCCCGAGGCCGTAACGCCGACCACGGAGCTGGAGATGGACAACATGGACACATTCCAGGACAGACTGCCCCCTAGTGGCAGGATGACCAAGACAGAGTCGCTCATCCTTTCATCGAACAGGTGCACAACGTGTGACATCACTTATATGCTACTGAGTAGGGGTTTTGAGTAAATGATCGATTGATGGATGACATGGACTATTCCGAATCGATGGAGGAACGTCCAAATATGGATTATTTAAGAATGTTGATAAAGCAGAAACGCAGATCTAGCGAGGACCCACACGGAGCAAGGTGGAGCCATGCTCACCGCTGAGCTAGTTTGAATGTGAAGTAGTGAAACAACAAAAGAATACGTACTTTGTACAGTTCAACAGACGTCTAACTATAGAAATGGATGAGAAATGAGCAAATAGGTGAATAATAAATCAGGAGAGATAATAAAATCCACACAGTGCAACAAGACATAGATGTGATTGAGTAGGATACATGCTCGCCATTTAGCCACGTCTATGTCTATGTTGCACACTTCCAATACCGTTAAAAAATACTGCAATATGGGCTATTTGACTAGCACAGGGGCCGGCAACCCAAAATGTTGAAAGAGCCATATCGGACCAAAAAATACAAAAAACTAATCGGTCTCGAGCCGCAAAAAATGTAAAAGCCGTATATAGGATAGGATAGGATAGGACTTTATTGTCATTGAACAAGTACAACGAAACTATGTTTTCAGCACAAACCCGTTCAAGATTAGACAAACAAACAGTGTACAGGGTTACAGAACAGGAACGCTGATGGGTCGCCAAAGGCGCCCCGTAAAAGATGGGAAAAAGGTAAAACGCTGGGGAAGAAGATGAGTAAAAAAATACAATCTAGACTGGGCTCCTAAGGGGGCCTAGTCTGGAGTGGGAAAAAACCTCCATGCAACGCACACATAAACACGTTACATTTAATCACGACAACTCGCAACAAAGGGGCGGGGAGTTGGGGCCCTGGAGGTCGACTGCTGCTATGAAGCGCTGCCAGCCGTCCATCACCCCGAGGGGAAACAAGCCATGGTGAAGGCGTGGGGGTGGGGGTGTGTGTGTGTATGTGTATGTGCCCATTGTCTTGGGTGTGTTGATGTAATGTTCATAGACTGAGTCCGATCTGCATGCAAGCAAAAGTTCGACTCCAGGTGTCGTTGAGGAGGGAGGGAGGTCAAAAGCGTCCATCATTGAGGTGTCCTCGGGGGTGTTTTCAGAACAGCCTGCTCCTGTTGTTCACAGCGTTAAGGCCATTCGAGGGAGTCAAATCGTTGATTAGGATGTTTGTTTTCCGCGAGCAGACAGTACAATGACTTGTCTGTTCTATTCGTCCAAGCTGGCTGCTCTCATATTATATAAGTGTTGAAGGCAACACATGTCTATATTAGCTATGTTAGCCTACTATCAAAATGACTATGTGTCGCAGGCTGAAGCAAATATTCCTTGACAAAATGTTGAAATTTAATATTCTACACATTTTTACAACATTAGAAACCATTAGTAAAGCACAGGCTACTCAGAAGGTAAGAAAACTCCTGGAAATTACTGGCTTCTAATGGCCAAAGGTATAGATGTGTGTGTCCAAGTTAAGGCTGTCTTCTTTTAAGAGATTTATTACAATCTTTGGCAAGCTAGGTAATGTTTGCTGTGGTCTGGAACAACATGACACACAAACAACTATCTAATATGTGTCATGAGACATGCAAAACTAAATTATATACAAAGAGGATTAGTAAAGGATATTACATGAGCTCAAATATAGCTACAAATGAAGCATAATGATGCAATATGTACATACAGCTAGCCTAAATAGCGTGTTAGCATTGATTAGCTTGCAGCCATGCACTGACCAAATATGCCTGATTAGCACTCCCAACAAGTCAATAACATCAACAAAGCTCCCCTTTTGCGCATTCACGCACAGCATAAAACTTTTGGTGGACAAAATGAGACAAAGATGGAGTGGAAGATTTTACATGTAAACAAACTGTTGCGTCACAGTCCACGCTATGGTGAGTTCAAGAACCGCCGAAATCAGTTGGACAAAACGATGTTCACCAAATACTCATATTAGACATATTAAACAGTGGGCTTTCTGACAATTGGGAATGTTTGTGTCATGTTTGTCCTCAAACAAAAAACATACTAAAACTAAAAATATATTTTTCCCCCATCTTTTTCCATTTTCGATCCTTTTTAAAAGAAAATGCTCCAGGGAGTCACTAGGGCGGCACTAAAGAGCCGCGGGTTGCTGACCCCCGGACTAGCATGTCCCAGTAGTTTTGTCCATACAGTTGACCGGTGGATGTGTTTTCTTTTAGCCAGGAGCCTAAAATAGCGGGGAGGCGAGGTCGCAGCACATCGCTGAAGGAGCGTCAGCCCAGCAGACCTCAGAACGAGCGAGCTAACAGTCTGGACAACGAACGCGCCATGGACACTCGCAGCCACCTGCAAGTACGTGGACGCGTCTTGGCGTTTTTTTTTCCCGGTTTGCCGGTCCATTTCTAACCGGAATTCCATCAGCGCAGATCCCGAGAAAGACCGTGTATGATCAGCTGAACCACATCCTGGTATCTGACGACCAGCTTCCTGACAGCATCATCCTCATCAACACGTCCGACTGGCAGGGCCAGGTCAGCACCGAAACCTTTTTGTCCGCCGTCTCTGCTGTCAAGCAGCCATGTTGTCGTCCTCTTGTCCATCACAGTACCTTTCAGACGTGCTCCAGAACCACCGCCTGCCGGTGGTCTGCACTTTCAGCACAGCAGACATCCAAGCTGCTTTCAACACCATCGTGTCCCGCATACAACGATTGTAAGCGTCTTCGTCTGATGTCTTAATTACCTTTTAAAACATTTTGTTGATGTACTGATTTCTTAACCCTTTTCTACTGTATTTTAATATATTGGAGGTATTTATTAATAACATCTGGTCACACTGTTTGTTAGGCAGAATTATTTCTGTTAGGGATTTAAAGTTAAATATTTATTGAAGTAACAGTAACAGTAACAATTACAGGGGCATCTCCCTCCTGAATATCGTAGGGAAACTCTATGCCCGTGTCGTGCTTGTGCGCCTTCAGAAACCTGCTGAGCGCGTTTACCCAGAACCTCAATGCGGCTTTCGCGCCAAGCGCTCTACAGTGGACATGATATTCTACCTACGCCAACTTCAGGAGAAATGCAGGGAACAACAGAAGCCCCTGTACATATCCTTCATTGACCTGACCAAGGCTTTCGACCTGGTTAGCAGAGAAGGGCTCTTCAGCATCCTACCCAAGATTGGATGCCCTCCAAAGCTCCATAGTCTCATTAGATCTTTTCATGACGACATGAAGGCAACCATCCAGTATGAGGGTAGCATGTCCAACCCATTCGACATTGAGAGCGGAGTCAAGCAAGGTTGCGCCCTTGCTCCTACCCTTTTCGGCATCTTCTTTGCCCTGCTCATCAAACATGCTTTTGGGACTGCAACAGAAGGGGTATATCTACGTACCAGATCTGACGGCCAACTTTTCAACCTAGCCCGTCTTAAAGCAAGGACCAAAGTCCATGAGACAATCATCCGGGACATGCTCTTTTGCTGTAGATGCATTTCGCACACTGAACAAGAACTCGAGTACCTTATGGACAGATTCTCCCAGGCCTGCAAAGACTTCAGGCTTAGCATCAGCCTAAAAAAGACCAATGTGCTGAGTCATGAAGTGGACACTCCACCAGCCATCACAATTGATGTGTACCAACTCGAAGTCGTACACCAATTCACATACCTGGGATCCACCATCAGTGACAATCTGTCCCTCGATGGTGAGATCAACAAACGTATCGGCAAAGCTGCCACAACCCTAGGGCGCCTCACGACCCGCGTCTAGGAGAACCGGAAGCTGACAACTCCTACCAAGATGGCAGTGTACAACGCCTGCATTGTCAGCACTCTTCTCTATGGCAGCGAAACATGGACAACATACTCCAAACAGGATCGCAAACTGAACACCTTCCACATGCGCTGCCTTCGCCGCATCTTCTGCATCCATTGGAGTGACAAGGTGATGAATGCCCAGGTCCTCGAACGCGCTGGTCTTCCTACCATGTTCACGCTGCTCAGACAACGCAGTTGTGTGCCGTATGGAAGATGGACATATCCCAAAGGACATCCTGTATGGCGAACTTGCCTCTGGCAAGAGATCTGTTGGCCGGCCAAAACTGCGCTTCAAAGATGTCTGCAAGCGGGACATGAAAGCCCTGGACATAAACACTGAACATTGGGAATATGCTGCGGCTGACCGCAGCAAATGGCGCAGTGTCCTTCACAAACAGCTGAAGACCGGCGAGGAAAAGATCCATGCCACAGCCAATGAAAAAAGAACCAAGCGGAAGACAAGCACTCCTGCCTTCCAATTACATCTGCAGTAAATGCGGCCGTGTTTGCCTCTCCCGCATCGGACTCATCAGCCACAGCCAGTTCCCCCGTAAGAACACAGAAGTGTTCCCAGGCCAGCTGCGAGACATAATCCCTTTAACCTTCCGACAGGGCATGCCCCTCGGACTCAACTCGCCAGTGAGGCGTCCGGGAGGCATGCGGAAGACTAGATGCCCGAACAACCTCAACTCGGAGGAACAGCAGCTTTACTCTGAGCTCCTCTGGGTAAACAAACTAATTTTGGCCGCTTGTACCCACCAAGTTGCACTTGCTTTTTCAGTCACTACCCAATGATTGTGACTATAGGTAAGGGTAAGGACAAAGTATCGAAAAGTATCGAAATACACAAATATTGGTATTGGGGCAACCCTAGTACAACGACTGCATTACTGCAGACACTGGTCAGATTCACCTGTCGGTCTTGTGCTCCAGCCTTCCCTCACTTGTGAACTAGATCATGAGATACTTGAACCCCTCCACCTGGTGCTCCACCTTGCTTCTAACCTGAAGGGTGCGATCCACCCTTTTCCTGCTGAGAACCCTGACCTCAAGTTTGGAGGCGCTGAGTCTCATCCCAGAAACATCAGACTCGGGTCCGACAAACGCTGGAAGTCACAGCTTGATGAGGTCATCAAGAACACAGCACCTCTACAAGTCTCTAAACAATATTATGAACATAACTGGTAGCAAAGGGCAGCCTTGATGGAAGCCAACGTTAACAGTGAACTGGCTGGACTAACTGCTGACAATACGAACCAGACTCCCGCACTGAATCTAGTAGTCTTCTAGGACAGTACACAGTCCAATTCCTGTTCCAAGTTCACATAGCACATGTGGACCAGTTGGGTAGACTATTATGCACCCTCAAGTACCCTCTCATGGGTCTATAGTTGGTCCAGTGTTCCACCACCATGACAGAAACCACACTGCATTTGCTGTAACTGAGTTTCGACAAATGGTCATACTCTTCTAGAATAGACTTCCCTAGGGAGGTTGAGGAGTGTGATTGTTGGAACACATCCTCCGACCAGCCTTCTTGAAAAGGGGGACCACCGCACTGGTCTGCAAATCCAGAAGTACTGTTAGTGACTTTCTTCGAAGAGTTAATCCCACAACATCCAAGGCCTTTAGGAAGTCCGGGCCAAACTTGTCCAAACTTAGGCCTTGCCACTGAGCTACCTTAGCCCTCGTTCATATCCTCAAACTCGGCTTCCTCTGCGGAAAGCGTGTCAGTGGGGTTGAGAAGGACTTCAAAGTATCCCTTCCACTGCCTGATTAAATCCTCTATCTAGGTCAGCCGGCCTCCTCTGTAAACAGTGTGGGCAGGGCACTGCGTCCAATTGCTGAGGTGTCGGACAGTTTGCCAGAACCTCTTCGAAGCAGACAGAAAATCGTGCCGCTTGGAACTCTTCCCGGGTCCGGAGTTTTTACTTCGACAACCGGAGTCGCTCACCGCCCGGCGTGCTCTGTCAGCTGCTTCAGGAGTCCTACAAGCCAATGATTATTCACTCAGGGTTATTTTGCAATAATGCAATAGCTGATGTTACAAGGCTAAAGTTGTAATTTAATGTAGTAAGTCTTGACACTTGTCCAGTCGGAGTAAACGTAGTACTCGTATTTTTTTTATTGTCAGGTTCAAACACTGATGACATCTATTAAACAAGACAAGAAGCAATGAATTAAATTTGGCTCAATTGAGGAGAGACGTCTGGACTGGAGTACAGTCTCACCACGCTCCGGCGAAAGATTGTACGCCTCCTCTTTTATTTGGACTTTCCCTGATTATATGGCAACAGCTGTTTCTAAGGGACGTGGGTCGTAAACAGCCGTCGCCTTTGATTAAAACAGTTCAAAGGAAAGGTCGTAAAACCACCCTCTTCGCTTTGTAGATCTCGGGTCAAGACAATATCTTTCTGTTGATTACAATACATCAAAGAAACAGAACCCTCATGTCGCTCCCCATCCTACACAGTGGAGTTTTACAAGCCTCTTGATTGGTAGGATCAAAGACAGCTTTTGTCTGCTCGCCAGGAACTCATGGCAACACAAAGTTTTGTGATAACTTAGATACAATTATTCTAACATTTATTGTATATAAATTAGTATTATGTTGTTTCCTCAGCTGTAACTGTAACTCCCAGACGCCCGTCCCCATTAAGATCGCGGTGGCAGGAGCTCAGCGTTACCTGAGCGCCGTGCTCCGCCTCTTTGTGGACCACCTGACCCACAAGACCCCTGACTGGCTGGGGTACATGAGGTTCCTCATCATCCCGCTCGGTGCGTTATCCGCTTTCTCGCATTTAATCAGTTAAGCGAGAGGACTTCCAAGTCACCTTTTTGTTTCCTGTCTTCACAGGCGCACTTCCTGTCTCTAAGTACCTGAGCACCATCGACCAAAAATACTGCACCTTGTTCCACGACGCCGCATGGACGGACCTCTTTGAAAGCACGCAGGCTCCTCTCGTCGGTGAGGCGCCCCTTAGCTTACCTTATCTTACCCGCAAGAAACACTTTATTAGGTACACTCCTTTGAAATCCAACTATATACTCAACATGAGCAGTGTGTGCCTAATGAAATGGCTTAATAACATAATACAAAAAACAAAAACAAAAAAACAAAACAAAAACAAAAATTTAAAAAATCAATAAAATTAAAAAAATAAAATTAAAAAAAATCAATAAAATTTAAAAAATTGCCTAATTCAACAGCATTTATGTGTATGTTTTATTATACGCTGGACAGAAAAGAGCACAAAATTGAAGAATTTATGAGAAAAAGTGGGAACACGCATGTTTTAGTTTTGTGTGAAAAAAACTTGTCATGTTAGGAGAATGAAGTCTGAATTTTATGAGAAAAATTGTAATGTTACCCAAAAGTGTGAATACTTAATATAAAATATTTTAAAAAGTCTTCCATTCAGACAGTGTGTGAAATTAAGAAACTGAAAATATTTTCAGTAAGACTACATGATTAATCTTTTAGAGCTAATGTCGTAATATGAGGAGAAAAGTGTGGTGATATAATCATGATTAAATCAACTCAATTTACATAATATATATGATAACAAAGATTAGTATAATAATACGTCATTTTACCACAATAACATAGTCGTACTGTAGAGGAAAAAAGTGCAATTTGCCCAAATTAAAGTCAACTTTTATCGCTGAAACGTCATAATATTGTAAGAACAATATTTTTTTTATCATTTTACATGAGAAGTACAATAGTACTTTTATAAGGATGGGTACAGAATTCAGTACTTTTATAGGTACTGACTGAATTCCGTCGGAACTACTGGGTATCAATTCATGTAAAATCAAACGATGCCATATTTCGATACATTTGTTGGCAGTGAGGTCACGTTGCAGATTAAACACCAAGTAATTTTCAACACCAACAAAGCAAGTATGCTTCGTAGAAAACGCTCTAACATAAAGTAGAGCTCCACTCTTCCAAAATGCGCTAGCTTGAGGCTAATTTGCATTGGATTTACCATTGACAGGCTACTATTAGCAGTAGTGATTTTACATAGCGATTTCAACACCTACACATTTTCTAATGAAAACTACAACTAAGATAATCACACAGCTGGTGTGTAATAAGCACAATACTTACCGCAAAACGCTTTGTGGGGCGCAACTTAACAAATTAAAAAAAGGTTAGACAACATACCATAGATAGCTTATACCAGGGGTCACCAACGCGGTGCCCGCGGGAACCAGGCCGCCCGTAAGGACCAGATGAGTCGCCCGCTGGCCTGTTCTAAAAATAGCTCAAATAGCAGCACTTACCAGTGAGCTGCCTCTATTTTTTAAATTTTATTTATCTACTAGCAAGCTGGTCTCGCTTTGCTCGACATTTTTAATTCTAAGAGAGACAAAACTCAAATAGAATTTGAAAATCCAAGAAAATATTTTAAAGACTTGGTCTTCACTTGTTTAAATAAATGCATTAGTTTTTTTTACTTTGCTTCTTATAACTTTCAGAAAGACAATTTTAGAGAAAAAATACAACCTTAAAAATGATTTTAGGATTTTTAAACACATATACCTTTTTACCTTCCTCTTCTTTCCTGACAATTTAAATCAATGTTCAAGTAATTTTTTTTTTTATCGTAAAGAATAATAAATACATTTTAATTTAATTCTTCATTTTAACTTCTGTTTTTTCGACGAAGAATATTTGTGAAATATTTCTTCAAACTTATATTCAAAAAAATTATTCTGGCAAATCTAGAAAATCTGTAGAATCAAATTTAAATCTTATTTCAAAGTCTTTTGAATTTCTTTTAAAATTTTTGTTCTGGAAAATCTAGAAGAAATAATGATTTGTCTTTGTTAGAAATATAACTTGGTCCAATTTGTTATATATTCTAACAAAGTGCAGATTGGATTTTAACCTATTTAAAACATGTCATCAAAATTCTAAAATTAATCTTAATCAGGAAAAATTACTAATGATGTTCCATAAATTTTTTTTTTTATTTTTTCAAAAAGATTCGAATTAGCTAGTTTTTCTCTATTTTTTTTCGGTTGAATTTTGAATTTTAAAGAGTCGAAATTGAAGATAAACTATGTTTCAAAATGTAATTGTCATTTTTTTCGTGTTTTCTCCTCTTTTAAACCGTTCAATTAAGTCTAAATATCATTCATTATTAATAATAACATAGAGTTAAAGGTAAATTGAGCAAATTGGCTATTTCTGGCTATTTATTTAAGTGTGTATCAAACTGGTAGCCCTTCGCATTAATCAGTACCCAAGAAGAAGCTCTTGGTTTCAAAAAGGTTAGTGATCCCTGGCTTATACAGTAAGATTATCTAATGTCTTGGGAGTGCAACTGCATTGCAAATGAAACTCAAATATATGTTAAAAGATAGCGAGATTTAACATCTGGACAGCTCAATTTTAAATGTTACTGTCAGGTTCAAACACTGATGACATCTATTAAACAGACAAAGAAGCAGCAGAGAAATAATTAAATTTGGCTCAATTGAGGAGAAACGTCTGGGCAGTCTCCACCACACTCTGGCGAAAGATTGTACGCCTCCTCTTTTATTCGGACTTTCCCTGATTACATGGCAACAGCAGTTTCTAAAGGAAGGGGGTCGTAAACGGCCGCTGCCTTTGGTTACAAAACAGTTCAAAGAAAAGGTTGTAAAACAGTTCAAAGAAAAGCTTTGTAGATCTCGGGTAAAGACAAAATCTTCCTGTGGATTACAATACATCAAAGAAACCGACACCCTCACGTCGCTCCCCATCCTACACAGTGGAGTTTTACGAGCCTTCTGCTTGGTAGGATCAAATTAATTAGTTTTTTTTACTTTGCTTCTTATAACTTTCAGAAAGACAATTTTAGAGAAAAAATACAACCTTAAAAATGATTTTACGATTTTTAAACACATATCCCTTTTTACCTTTTAAATTCCTTCCTCTTCTTTCCTGACAATTTAAATCAATGTTCAAGTATTTTAAATTTTTTTTATCATAAAGAATAATACATTCTTTTTTTAATTTAATTCTTCCTTTTAGCTTGTGTTTTTTCGACGAAGAATATTTGTGAAATATTTCTTTATTCGGACTTTCCCTGATTACATGGCAACAGCAGTTTCTAAAGGAAGGGGGTCGTAAACGGCCGCTGCCTTTGGTTACAAAACAGTTCAAAGAAAAGGTTGTAAAACAGTTCAAAGAAAAGCTTTGTAGATCTCGGGTAAAGACAAAATCTTCCTGTGGATTACAATACATCAAAGAAACCGACACCCTCACGTCGCTCCCCATCCTACACAGTGGAGTTTTACGAGCCTTCTGCTTGGTAGGATCAAAGACAGCTTTTTGTCCTCTCGCAGGGCGAGCTGAACTCAATGTAACACAAAGTTTTGTGGTAACTTAGATACAATTATTATGACAGTTACATAAAATGTGTTTATTTTATTATTAAACGATTAACATTTATTAACACATACACAAAAAAGTACCAAAAATTGGTACCGTTGATGCCTAGGTATTGTATTGGCTCAAATGTGAACGGTTCAACTATATGTCCAAAGCTCCACTATGGTGTGTGTGTGTGTGTGTGTGTGTGTGTGTGTGTGTGTGTGTGTGTGTGTGTGTGTGTGTGTGTGGCAGGCCAGGAGAGTCCAGACGTTGTTTCCAGGGTGATGCAGTACATGGCGGGAGCCAACGGAGCTCACCAGCTTCCCATCGCTGAGGCCATGCTGACATACAAACAGAAGAGGTACTTTAAAACGTTACAAAATGCACTAAATGCACTTTCGAACAAGCCAGAAAATGCGCACGCTATGCAGGCTCCTACCTAAGTACACTCAGGCACCACAATATTAGGTACACCAGTGCATAACGAGCTAATATTTAAAGGATGCAGGTGTACCTAATAAAAGGTCCATTCAGTTCTTAAAATTGTAAAAGAAAGCAAAGCAAGTGTGTGTGTTTGTTTGCGTCATGTGTTCCCAGCGTTGTGTGTGTGTGAATGACATTGTTGTCCTGGCGTCGCTTCATTGTTCTTTTCTTTCTCTGAAGGAAAAAGCGCTTTCATTTTGATTTTACCGTCTTGTATTGTTCTCCATCTTCACTTGCTTCTTTTCATCCGCTCCCCCATTCATGCTTCCTTTACCATCATAAAGAAATATTATGAGGGGAAGCCTTTGTCAAGGTAAGAGAATAAAGACAATGGGAGAAAAAAAAAGTTGTTTTGTTACTAAAATCCAGAAAAATAAGTTTGATTTTGGGAATAATAGGTTATTATAATAGGTTATAAAGTCCTATCCCAGGGGTCGGCAACCCAAAATGTTGAAAGAGCCATATTGGAGCAAAAATACAAAAACAAATCTGTCTGGAGCCGCAAAAAATTAAAAGCCATATTACATACAGATAGTGTGTCATGAGATATACATTGAATTAAGAGGACTTAAAGGAAACTAAATGAGCTCAAATATAGCTACAAACGAGGCATAATGATGCAATATGTACATATAGCTAGCCTAAATAGCATGTTAGCATCGATTAGCCTGCAGTCATGCAAATATGCCCGATTAGCACTCCACACAAGTCAATAACATCAACAAAAGTCACCTTTGTGCCTTCACGCACAACGTTAAAAGTTTGGTGGACAAAATGAGACAGAAAAAGAAGTGGCCTAAAACACGTCCTAGAAAGTCGGAGAAAGTTATACATGTAAACAAACTACGGTGAGTTCAAGGACCGCCAAAATTAGTAGGACAAAACGGCGCTCGCCAAATACTCGAATCAGTGAAGCATGTTTAATACAAACAGTGTGCTTTATAACAATTAGGGAGGTTTGTGTCATGTTTGTCCTCCTACACAAACCATATTATAACAAAAAATAATTTTTTTCCCCTCATCTTTTTCCATTTTTCATACATTTTTGAAAAAGCATGCGGCTCTAGAGCCGCGGGTTGCCGACCCCTGTCCTATCCTATCCTATCCTATCCTATATGTGGGGAATAAAACCATGATATTATGGGGAAAAAGTGATATTATTATTATTTAGGAACAGTGTTGGGTTAGTTACTGAAAACCAGTAACTAGTTACAGTTACTAGTTACTTTATTTCAAAAGTAACTCAGTTACTAACTCAGTTACTTACGCCAAAAAGTAATGTGTTACTGTGAAAAGTAACTATTTAGTTACATATATATATATATATATATATATATATATATATATATAAAATATATATATATATATATATATATATATATATATATATATATATATATATATATATATATATATATATATATAATTTTTTTTTTTTTTTTTTTTAAGGCCCCCGTTAAAGGCCTACTGAAAGCCACTACTACTGACCACGCAGTCTGATAGTTTATATATCAATGATGAAATCTTAACATTGCAACACATGCCAATACGGCCGGGTTAACTTATAAAGTGACATTTTAAATTTCCCGCGAAACTTCCGGTTGAAAACGTCTATGTATGATGACGTATGCGCGTGACGTCAATCGTTGTAACGGAAGTATTCGGACGCCATTGAATCCAATACAAAAAAGCTCTGTTTTCATCTCAAAGTTCCACAGTATTCTGGACATCTGTGTTGGTGAATCTTTTGCAATTTGTTTAATGAACAATGAAGACTGCAAAGAAGAAAGTTGTAGGTGGGATCGGTGTATTAGCGGCCGGCTGCAGCAACACAAACAGGAGGACTTTGAGGTGGACAGCAGATGCGCTATCCGACGCTAGCCGCCGACCGCATCGGTGATCGGGTGAAGTCCTTCGTCGCACCGTCGATCGCTGGAACGCAGGTGAGCACGGGTGTTGATGAGCAGATGAGGGCTGGCTGGCGTAGGTGGATAGCTAATGTTTTTAGCATAGCTCTGTGAGGTCCCGTTGCTAAGTTAGCTTCAATGGCGTCGTTAGCAACAGCATTGTTAAGCTTCGCCAGGCTGGAAAGCATTAACCGTGTATTTACAGGTCCATGGTTTAATAGTATTGTTGATTTTCTGTCTATCCTTCCAGTCAGGGGCTTATTTCTTTTGTTTCTATATGCAGTTAAGCACGATGCTATCACGTTAGCTCCGTAGCTAAAGTGTTTCGCCGATGTATTGTCGTGGGGATAAAAGTCACTGTGAATGTCCATTTCGCGTTCTCGACTCTCATTTTCAAGAGGATATAGTATCCGAGGTGATTTAAAATACAAATCCGTGATCCACAATAGAAAAAGGAGAAAGTGTGGAATCCAATGAGCCAGCTTGTACCTAAGTTACGGTCAGAGCGAAAAAAGATGCGTCCTGCACTGCACTCTAGTCCTTCACTCTCACGTTCCTCATCCACGAATCTTTCATCCTGGCTCAAATTAATGGGATAATCGGCGCTTTCTCGGTCCGAATCGCTCTCGCTGCTGGTGTAAACAATGGGGAAATGTGAGGAGCCTTTCAACCTGCGACGTCACGCTACTTCCGATACAGGCAAGGCTTTATTTTTATCAGCGACCAAAAGTTGCGAACTTTATCGTCGATGTTCTCTACTAAATCCTATTCAACAAAAATATGGCAATATCGCGAAATGATCAAGTATGACACATAGAATGGATCTGCTATTCCCGTTTAAATAAAAAAAAATCATTTCAGTAGGCCTTTAATGCCCTTTTAGCCTTCATTTCAGTACTGTTATTGCACTGGAGAATAATACAATCTGTTGATCAACTTGACATGCATTTGCATCACTGAACTCTGCTAAGCAATGTGGTCTACATACAACACACAAAGACCAAAGATATGTTTCAAAGGGCCAATTTGTTTCAGGCCAGAACAAATTGAACAAAACTATTTTAAATGGCTGCAACATAACATACATAAGTAACAAACAGCATAATAACAACATAGCTGTAAAGCAAGGAAGGCACACACTACATACACAAAGCCTAACCAGGCGTTTTTCTCTCTCAAGGAATTCTGAAATAAAAATCATGTCTGAAGCCCAGAACACTCTACACATTTCCCCAGTTTTAGTTTAGAGATAAGGAAAGATTGGCCTGGCCCACTAGCATCCCTCTTTATGTTTGTGAACTTTATAGTCTATACATTTAGAGTGATGTGATAATCAAACACTCTAGAAGTCTAGAATGAAAGAGTATATAAGAGAATTGACAGAGTGTGTGTACCTTCAGTGCGCAGTGCCTCGTTAAAATCCAGCCGCTGTTGCTTAGGAGGTGAAGTGTGTCTCTCTTTACTAGCTTCATCGAAGCATGTTGCTTTTGTAGCTGTTTCAGCAGATTTGAATTGCTGGGATAGGATCTTTGATCCAAGACACAACTTACATTTAACTAAAATGTTCTTTTCTTTGTGGTCGACAAAAGAAAAGTAGTGAGAATATCTCCATGTTAAGAAACTCGGCTTCGGCTTGTCTTGTTCGTAAACACAGACACGCCCCCTCCCACATACACACTTCCTTGTCGCCTCTTCCGCAGCTCTCCAATAAAACACACTCAGATCTTCTCAGGTTCTAGCCGATACTACATAAAAAATAACGTTAAATATTGCAATAACGCATCATGTAGTAACGGTAACTGAGTTACTGAATATAAAAAATAACGCGTTCGATTACTATTCACCGCCGAAAGTAACGGCGTTAGTCCCAACACTGTTTAGGAATATATGTTACAAATACTATTTTCTGATGTAAAACCCAAGGATGAGTAATAAAGCCATCATTTCTCCACGACAAATCTCATGAGAATGATGTTAAAGAGAAATAAAGTAATAATTTTCTAGGAAAACATAATAATGTATCATCAAAAATAATGTAATAATGTATCATCAATAAAACATCATTACTAGGATAAAAGTGTGGTGTTATGTTGTAATGCTTAACATTACAAAATAATTATAGTAGTAGAAAATGGTGGAAAATTATGTCCAATTACCACAATAATGACAAATTTAAAAAATTGACTTTTTTTCTAAGACTTCATTGTACATGAAAAAATATTAATGATTTGAAAATATTGAGAAATATTATTTCAATCTGACTTCATTGAAATATAAGAATTACAACATAAATAAAGCAATGAACCTATATTTTCATTGTTGCCTCATACTGCTTCATATTGTAGTGGTAGTAGAATACTGCTTCATATAGTAATAGAATACTGCTTCATATAGTAATAGAATACTATGTGATATAGTAGTAGTAGAATACCACCTCATATAGTAGTAGTAATACAAACTGCTTCATATAGTAGTAGTATAATACTGCTTCATATTGTAATAATATAATGCTGACTCATATAGTAGTAGTATAATACTGCTTCATATAGTAGGATTACAATGCTGCTTCATATCGTAGTAGTAGTAGTAGAATACTGCTTGATATAGTAATACAATACTGCTTCATATAGTGGTAGTGCAATACTGCTTCATATAGTGGTATAATACTGCTTTATATAGTAGTAGTAGTACAAACTGCTTTATAAAGTAGTAGTAGAATACTGCTTCATATAGTAGTATGATACTGATATCATGTCCATCTTTATCATTGCATTTGTATCTATCATGTCCATGTCTTATCATGTCCAACATGTTCATTGTTTCCATCATGTCTATCATTTCTATCATGTCTATCATCTCTATCTTGTCAATCACGGTTAACATATCCATTATTTTTTATCATGTTTATCATGTCCACATCTATCATGTCCATCATGTTTATCATGTCCAGCATGTGTATAATATCTATCATGTCCATGTCTTATCATGTCCAACATGTTCATCATTTCCATCATGTCTATCATGTTTATCATCTCTATCATGTCCATTTTCATCATGTGTATCATGTCAATGTTTATCACGTCTCTCTTGTTTATCATGACTATCATGTTTATCATGTGCACGTCAATGTCAATTTTGTTTATCATGACTATCAAGTTTATCATGTCCACGTCAATGTCCATTTTGTTTATCGTGTCTATCATGGCCATCATACCACGTCTAACATGTTCATGGATTCCATTATGTCCATCATGTCCATGTCTACCATGTTTATCATGTCTATCATGTCAACCACGTTTATCATGTACATATCTATCATGTCCATCATGTTTATGTTCATGTCTATCATGTCCACTGTATCATTTCCATCATGTCTGTCATGCGCATCATATCTATCATGTCCAACAAGTTTATCATATCCATTATGTTTAATATGTCCAAGTCCATCATATCTATCATGTCTATGTCTATCTTGTCCCATCACGTTTATCATGTGTATCATGTCTATGTTTATCATGTCCCTCTTGTTTATCATCTCCATCATATCTATCATGTCCATGTCTATCTTGTCCTATCATGTTTATCATGTGTATCATGTCTATGTTTATCATGTCCCTCTTGTTTATCATCTCCATCATATCTATGTCTATCTTGTCCCATCACGTTTATCATGTGTATCATGTCTATGTTTATCATGTCCCTCTTGTTTATCATGTCCATCATATCTATCATGTCCATGTCTATCTTGTCCCATCACGTTTATCATGTGTATCATGTCTATGTTTATCATGTCCCTCTTGTTTATCATGTCCATCATATCTATCATGTCCATGTCTATCTTGTCCCATCACATTTATCATGTGTATCATGTCTATGTTTATCATGTCCCTCTTGTTTATCATGTCCATCATATCTATCATGTCTATGTCTATCTTGTCCCATCACATTTATCATGTGTATCATGTCTATGTTTATCATGTCTCTCTTGTTTATCATCTCCATCATATCTATCATGTCCATGTCTATCATATTTATCATGTCCATCTCCATGCATGTGTCTTAAATCAACACGTGTGTGTGTCTATATGAATGTGTTGTGTGTCATGAGTGTGATGTGTATGGTGTGTAATGTGTGTGATGAGTGTGATGTGTATGGTGTGTAATGTGTGTGATGAGTGTGATGTGTATGGTGTGTAATGTGTGTGATGAGTGTGATGTGTATGGTGTGTAATGTGTGTCATGAGTGTAATGTGTATGGTGTGTAATGTGTGTGATGAGTGTGATGTGTATGGTGTGTAATGTGTGTGATGAGTGTGATGTGTATGGTGTGTAATGTGTCATGAGTGTAATGTGTATGGTGTGTAATGTGTGTCATGAGTGTGATGTGTATGGTGTGTAATGTGTGTGATGAGTGTGATGTGTATGGTGTGTAATGTGTGTCATGAGTGTAATGTGTATGGTGTGTAATGTGTGTGATGAGTGTGATGTGTATGGTGTGTAATGTGTGTCATGAGTGTTATGTGTATGGTGTGTAATGTGTGTGATGAGTGTGATGTGTATGGTGTGTAATGTGTGTCATAAGTGTAATGTGTATGGTGTGTAATGTGTGTGATGAGTGTGATGTGTATGGTGTGTAATGTGTGTCATGAGTGTGATGTGTATGGTGTGTAATGTGTGTCATGAGTGTAATGTGTATGGTGTGTAATGTGTGTCATGAGTGTGATGTGTATGGTGTGTAATGTGTGTGATGAGTGTGATGTGTATGGTGTGTAATGTGTGTCATGAGTGTGATGTGTATGGTGTGTAATGTGTGTGATGAGTGTGATGTGTATGGTGTGTAATGTGTGTCATGAGTGTGATGTGTATGGTGTGTAATGTGTGTCATGAGTGTAATGTGTATGGTGTGTAATGTGTGTCATGAGTGTGATGTGTATGGTGTGTAATGTGTGTGATGAGTGTGATGTGTATGGTGTGTAATGTGTGTGATGAGTGTAATGTGTATGGTGTGTAATGTGTGTGATGAGTGTGATGTGTATGGTGTGTAATGTGTGTGATGAGTGTAATATGTATGGTGTGTAATGTGTGTCATGAGTGTAATGTGTATGGTGTGTAATGTGTGTGATGTTTGTGTGCTTGATGGCTTTGTTGCTTGTTCTTCTTCCTGTGTAGCATGTCTGTTTCTTCTCTGGGGGCTCGATGGCAGATTTCTTCAAGGCAAGAGCACCAACTTCTCATTTGAACATTCTCATTTCGACGTCACGACACCATCCGTCATGCACCTTCTCATGCTCAACCACGGGAAACATTTACTACTATACAACTTTACACCACCACTATACAACTTTATATCATTACTATACAACTTTACACCAATACTATACAACTTTATTTCATTACTATACAACTTTATATCATTACTATACAACTTTACACCACTACTATACAACTTTATATCATTACTATACAACTTTACACCACTACTATACAACTTTATATCATTACTATACAACTTTACACCACCACTATACAACTTTATATCATTACTATACAACTTTACACCACTACTATACAACTTTATATCATTACTATACAACTTTACACCACTACTATACAACTTTATATCATTACTATACAACTTTACACCAATACTATACAACTTTATTTCATTACTATACAACTTTATTTCATTACTATACAACTTTATACCATTACTATACAACTTTACACCACTACTATACAACTTTATATCATTACTATACAACTTTATACCAGCACTATTCAATTTTACATTACTACTATAAAAACTTTAGAATCACCACTGTGCAACTTTACACCACCACTATACAACTTTACACCACCACTATACAACTTTACACCAATACTATATAACTTTATATCATTACTATACAACTTTACACCAGCACTATTCAATTTTACATTACTACTATAAAAACTTTAGAATCACCACTCTGCAACTTTACACCACCACTATACAACTTTACACCACCACTATACAACTTTACACCACTACTATACAACTTCACACCACTACTATACAACTTTACATCACTACTATACAACTTTACACCAGCACTATTCAATTTTACATTACTACTATAAAAACTTTAGAATCACCACTGTGCAACTTTACACCACCACTATACAACTTTACACCACTACTATACAACTTTACACCACCACTATACAACTTTACACCACTACTATACAACTTTACACCACTACTATACAACTTTACTCCACTACTGTACAACTTTACACCAGCACTATTCAATTTTACATTACTACTATAAAAACTTTAGAACCACCACTGTACAACTTTACACCACTACTATACAACATTACTTCACCACTATACAACTTTACACCACTACTATACAACTTTTTATCATTACTATACAGCTTTACACCACTACTATAAATCTTAACACCACTATACAACTTGACACCACTACTATACAACTTTACACCACTACTATACAACTTTATACCATTACTATACAAC
This sequence comes from Entelurus aequoreus, assembly GCF_033978785.1. Taxonomy (NCBI): domain Eukaryota; kingdom Metazoa; phylum Chordata; class Actinopteri; order Syngnathiformes; family Syngnathidae; genus Entelurus; species Entelurus aequoreus. The sequence continues at coordinate 13,291,048 of NC_084733.1, read as the reverse complement.
TTTACACCACTACTATAAAACTTAACACCACTATACAACTTTACACAACTACTATACAACTTTATAGCATTACTATACAACTTCACACCACTACTGCACAACTTTATACCATTACTATACAACTTTACACCACTACTATACAACTATATCCCATTAGTATACAGCTTTACACTGCTACTATACAACTTTATACCAATACTATACAACTTTACACCACTATTATACAACTTTACACCACTACTACACAACTTTATACCATTACTATACAACTTTACACCACTACTACACAACTTTATACCATTACTATACAGCTTAACACCACTACTATACAACTTTATATCATTACTATACAACTTTACACCACTACTACACAACTTTATACCATTACTATACAGCTTAACACCACTACTATACAACTTTATATCATTACTATACAACTTTACACCACTACTACACAACTTTATACCATTACTATACAGCTTAACACCACTACTATACAACTTTATATCATTACTATACAACTTTACACCACTACTACACAACTTTATACCATTACTATACAGCTTAACACCACTACTATACAGCTATATCCCAGTAGTATACAGCTTTACACCGTAACTATACAATTTTATACCATTACTATACAACATTACACCTCTACTATACAACTATATCCTATTACTATACAACTTTACACCGCTACTATACAACTTTACACCACTACTAAACAACACCACCCCAACTTTACAAGACCACTATACTGCTTTACAACAGCACTATACAACTTGATATCAATACTAGGGATTGCTACATCATCACTACACAACTTAATACCATCACTATACAACTGTACATCACTATACTACTTTACACCGGTACTTTACAACTCTACATTAGGACTATAGTTCTTCACAACAGCACCGTTTTACAATATCATTAACCAACTTTACACAAGCACTATACAACTTTGCAAAGACACTACACAACTTCACACCAGTTCTATATATCTTTAGACTAGTACTACAGTACTACAGTACCTAACACCGACACTATACAACCAAGTTTACACAAACATTATACAACTTTGCAAAGACACTACACAACTTTACACCAGTACTATATATCTTTAGACTAGTACTACAGTACCTAACACCAACACTATGCAACTTATTTTGCACCTGCACAATACAACCAACTTTATACAAGCACCATACAACTTAACATCGGGACTATAGAACTTTCCAAAGGAACAATGCATCACAAAACTTTTATATCAGCACTATACAACTTGACACGAATCTGCCGCGCGAGTTCACTTCCAAACTTGGGAGAAACTTAAGTTTTTGCAGCAGATGACTTAAAACAGCCGAGTACACCTGTCGTCTAGACCAGTGGTCCCCAACCACCGGGCCGGTCCGCGGACCGATTGGTACCGGGCCGCACAAGAAATTAAAAAAAAAAATATATATATATATATATACATTTTTTTTTTAATGAAATCAACATAAAAAACACAATATATACATTATATATCAATATAGATCAATACAGTCTGCAGGGATACAGTCCGTAAGCACACATTATTTATTTATGTAAAAAAAAAAAAAAAAAATTAATTTTTTTTTTTTTTTTAAAAATACACCCCCCCCCTCACCGGTCCGTGGGACAAATTTTCAAGCGTTGACCGGTCCGCAGCTACAAAAAGGTTGGGCACCACTGGTCTAGACGATCTTTGACTTCATTACTTCTGTTTTATTTGATGACTTTGAGTCCGAGCCTTGCATTGACCTTTTATACAAGATGGGAACCGATCGTTAGCTTTTTCCTTACCGTCTAAGTTGAATTTCACCCAGTGGCCGCATAATTAGGTACACCTGCACCTGCACCGTCAAATGTCATAATACAGTATACAAGTACAGTATTGTCAGGTTCAAACACCGAACTATCTATTAAACAGGACAAGAAGCAAGGAATCCAACAGAGACAGGATTCAATTTCGCTCATGAGGAGCGCGCGTGGACCTCTTCACCCTCGTACACGCTCTGAGGAACAAGTTCCACGCCTCCCCATTTATTTGGGCATTCCCTGATTACGTAGCTGCAGCTGCTTCTAAGGGGAGGGGTCTCATTATGCAGCAGCTGCACTGGGCCGTAAACAGTTCAAGCAAAAAGGTGCTTGGAGCGGTGTCAGGTTTGCCCCCTCCCTGCTCGTAGATCTCGGGTCCTGATAAGGTCCTTCCTGTGGCTGTCCACATCTGAGAAACCGACACCTCTACGGCGCATTCCATCGCACACAGTGGAGATTCACAAGCTGTCCGCCTTTTGCTTCAACTAATAGAAAACAAATTGTGTGATAACTTATATACAATTATTCTGACAAGTATAACCTGTAGTCTCTCATTAAACATCATCATCATTTCGTGTATCATCACTACAATGTATTCAACGCGTGAAGGCAGCACTCGTGTTGGGTGTGAGATGGTGCAGGTGTACCTAATGAAGTGTCCAGGTGTACCTAATAAAGTGTTTTTGACATTGTCATAGGTAACATCCCATAGCCTTCCCTGTTCATTTCCATCATCTTTTCCTCATTTATTCTCGTGTTTCCTCAGCGCCGACGAGGACTCATGTCAGAAGTTCATCCCATTCATCGGCGTGAGTAATTTCTAGTTTCTCATTTCCCGATTGCATGTTACCCACACGAGAAGAAGTATTCCCTCTTTTATTCTGCAGGTGGTCAAAGTCGGAATTGTGGAGCCAACATCAGCAATATCAGGCAAGAGCCTTTTGTCTTATGTTTTTTTAATGTCTGATAAAAATATTACAGGGATTTTTTTTGTCCATAGTTGGGCCGTGAGCGCCCCCTGCAGTACTCAGTTGTAATACATTTTTCCACCACTTGTGGTAGTAATGACAATATCAAACAAACAGAAGAAGTCTGGAGCTAAAGTCCTGGAGAAGTTTCTTAAGCGCAAACATTGTGACTAAAGTGGTGAAACAGTATTTTTATTTGCATTTAAATTTTTTGGACAGTTTAGTCGTAAATTGTATGTACATTTATTTTTGTCATTTATTTATGAGTCCCTTCTTATGCAGTATATTTGGTTAGTACTTATTTTTCTAATCAGCCTGACCTGAGCCTAAGGTTTATGTGTTAAATCAGGGGTGTCCAAAGTGTGGCCCGCAGGTCATTTTTTAACAGCCCCACGGCACATTTTAAAAATACGATTGAAAAAAACTAAAAACATGATAAGTGGTATAAAAGAGCAAACAGGTGAAATGTAACAAGAAAATGTTGCAATGTTTACTCTAATAACACCGAGCTGCCATGCAGGCTGTTTCTTTCTGTAAAAAATAATAATGAATGAAAATCAAATGTCATTATGAATTATTGACCTATTCAAGGCTCCAATTATGTCACATTTGAGATATTTTTGGGGAAAATGTTGCATATTTTGTGTTTGCCGTATAAAAAACTGAGCTGTTTTTTTTTAAAGAAGGGCCTAAAACGAACAAACGAAAAACATAAACAACAATAAAACGTATGATTGACGGATAGATCTGAAGTGGATCTCGAGATTATTGTGTTAAAAGTAAATAGTAAAAAAAAAAAAATAGAACTTATTTTTTAACACTATAATTATTTGGATCCTCAATAATTTCAGTGTGATTTGTTTTTAAGTGTCATTGCTCAAAAAATAATAAAGAATTAAAATCAGTGTTGTTATGAGTTATTGACCTTTTTAAGGCTCAAATTATTATATAATCTCAAATATTCCACTTAAAAATTGTATTGTGTGAAAATATTGCATATTTTGTATTTTTTCCATAAAAAAAGTAGGGTTTTCTTTGACAACAAGAGCATACAACTTAAATCTTTAAAAGCGTTATATTGACAGATAGACCTAATGTTGATCTAGAGATTTAAAACTTGAATAATAATAAAAATAATAATACTGAATAATGACACATTTTTAATATTTTTTTGACCAAAACCCTTTAGGGTCCCTGGGATCAAGCCTGAATGTATATTTTTTATACATATATTGTATTGGTTTTTAAAATAAAAAATATCAAAATGGCCCCCGCTTGCTTTGATTTTTCAGAGTGCTGCCCTGTGTTAAATAATCATCTTTGTGATTAAGACATGGTTTCATATCATTTAGGTATAATTATTGAATACAATTAAAATCATGTGTAAAATGAGTAATTCAGTGTTTATATTTGAGTGGGACTCGGGCCCTTCTGTAGTGGAAAAGTTGGGCCCCGTGGTCTAAAAGGTAAAGAACCCTTTCTCTAGAATTAAAAATAATGTTCGGGTTTTTCCGAACATCATGAAACTTGGTAGACAAGTCCATTATGAGTTGACCCACAAAATAGTCTCAACAACCAAAGCCCTAAAAGACACAAGAATTTGAAGAATTTTGATTTGAAGCGTCCATTTTGGGGTCATTTTACCATACCATACTATACCGACTTTATTTATAAAGCCCTTTTGAAAACAACCACAGATGAAAAACAAAGGGCTGTACACCACAAACAAGTAAACACACAAAAAGCAGAGAAATACAGGCAAAGGACAGACTAAAATATAACATCTAAAACACACACACAAATCTATATTTGCACATAAAAAGAGCAGATAAAAATGATCTTAAAGGTGCCACATGTAAAAATATTATGTCAAGTCATCATTAAATGGCCGTGATATGTCAAAAGGTATTAATAAATCATGTTCTTTTCAAATACCTATAGAACTGATAACAGTAGTGCAGCCGGGATATGCTCTTCTCAAAATTAGATTTACAGCCCCGAAATATTGTTATTGTTTCCATTTCGATACCCCGCCCTCCACCGTTTGACCAATTAAAAAGTCTGTGAGTGTGTCACATCCAGGTTGCCGGTTACGCACCGCCACTTTTGTCGAGCTCCTGCCACTGGTAAAGTTACTAAACATGTCAGACCTTTGTAAATCTAAAAGGCATTGTTACGATTCTCAACTTATTCACGACAAAGCCAGGAACAAAACGAGGATTTGTATCGGGGATGCTTTTGAAAGTTGGAGACGATTGAAAGCGGAGAAGATTTTTTTCATCTGTCGCCAAACTAGCTAATTTCCTCTTTGATAGGTAAGTCAGGCGTTTACGTTTTCTTATTACTTGTAATAACTGGAATGTAAACTATATTGTCCAATACAGTCTATGATCTTGTCTGACAAAGCTAGTATGTCCATAAGTAACAAATGTGTACTCCATGTTTAGTGACATGCTAATTCTTATTTTTACACTTTTTTTTCTCCAAATTCCATTGTATGTTATACTCTTCTGACACCACCAGATGGCAGTATAAGTGTCCACATAAGTGGCCATAAGACCCCAATTCAGTAGTGTAACACAATTTTGGAAACAAGAGCTAAAAGGTGCTGTCCACGCATGTGGCCACTAAGGCCTTTAGATAAAGGGGAGAGTTTTGCTGTATTCTGCCTATAAAGCCCTTAAAAAAACATCCAAACCCTCCATTAAGGTTTTAATACTGTACATGATGTAAGTATATTGTGGAAGTTGCTTCCTAGCGGTCCCACTGACAGACACTTCCCAGTAGCCAAGCGTGCCATTTTAACAAAGTTTTAATGCCCATATGATTTTATCAAAGTCTTTTTGGTTCGCAGAACGGGACCTTTCAGTCACGTCCGTATCCTCTCTCCCTCTCTGCTCCCGGCCGCTCACTGTTAACGACAACAGATGATTAGATTACCACGTACCACCTGTGAAATCGAATCACCTGCCAGCTGTGTCTCGCCGTCAGCACACGCCCCGCCCCTATCCGATGGTGCGCCGCCCTCAACGCCATCGACAGAGGCGGTGACCTTTGCTCCTGCGGGCGCGCTGATCACACTCTCCCTCCACATATATATGTAATGTAGTAGAAGGCACATTTATAATAACATGTCATATTTGCGTATTTTGATCATTTTAAGCATTAATTTAAAAAACGTATCACGACGTTCGCTTTTTAAATTTTTTTTTAACATCACTAATTATTACTCACTGCAGACTTCATGAGAGCCAACAAACGTAATAAAACATCACGTACTGTACAAGGTCTGCTGTCATTAGGATGCCGACTGATAGAAGATTGTTATATTCCCGTTTAGATGACGAATGACTCATAATCCTCGTGAAGAAAAGGGGGGCGGAACCAAGCGTCTTTTCGTGTCAATCTCCTCTCGCCATATCCGGGTCTAAATTGGCTGTCAAAGTGTACATCATCCTTCTACTATCCAGGTGAGAGGCATGATTTATGATCTACAATTAACTTCCTCGAGCATGGAAGCAGTTTACCACTCGATGATGTAAACATTGGCACACGGGCTCGCGATCACCCCGCCGCTATAAATAGTTTGTCTGCGTCAGCGCTTGTAATAACAATATCACTAATACTAGGTTAATATTCAAGTCACGGCATGTAGATGGAGTATTGTTGGCGCTTTTTGGATGTTTATTTAGTGGGTTTTATGGGCGGAAAAATGCATTTAAAAGAATACATTCGTCATGTCTTTCACAATGATTGTGAACGAAAGGCAAAACTCCAAATAAAAGTTAAGTTCCCCTTTAAGGGGTGAATTAAAATGAATTAAATTGATGCGTTTTGGTGTCGTTTAATTTTTTTTTTAAATACGTTTTTTTCACATATATACGGAGCCCCTAAAGGGACATGAGGGAAATTTTATTTTGCATAATTTTTTTATTATTTTTTTAGACATGTATCTCGTGCGCACGAGAAACTTTTTATAAAGTTATAAAAAAATTAAAAAATTAAATTTATATATATATATTTTTTTTTAGACATGCACAGGAAACTTTCATGTCTAAAAAAAAATAAAAAAAATAAAAAAATTTAATTTATTATTTTTTTATTTTTTTTTAGACATGCACAGGAAACTTTCTCGTGCGCACGAGAAACTATCTCGTGCGCACGAGATGCATGTCTAAAAAAAAAAAAATTATAACATTTTTAAATTTTTTTTATAACTTTATAAAAAGTTTCTCGCACGCACGACAAAGTTTCTCGTGCGCACAAGATGTCTAAAAAAAAAAAAAAAAAAAAAAAGGTCAAAAAATAAATTCCCCCTATGTCCCTTTAGGTCCGTACATATATTATACATATAGTAATATATAATAGTAATATAGTAATAAGTAGTAAGTAGTATAGTAATACTAATATATAATATATGTATATATTACTAACATATATTCTATATGATAAAAACAACAAAGTGCCATCTCCTTCCCATGCACCTTCATGGTGTCAATGCACTGCACGGCGGCTGCTAAAATGCCCATAAAAAGTGGTAGATTTCTCCTGCATGTTTGAAAACATGTCAAAACCACACAGGTAGGAGCATGATAACATGAATGTGCAGTAAATGAGAGTGTTTTGCCCCTTATAGTACACGCAAAATCCTAATTTACTGTAAATAGGGCGGTCTGCACCACTTCCAAAAGGCAAATGCAGTCTTACTAAATCACACACACACTAATAGTACACACAGTCTTTTATGGATTGCACACTCTGATTAGTGTGAGGTGTTAGGATCTTAGTGAATCAGGCCCTTGCTGTACAGACAAAAGCCAGATTTTCATAGGTGCCCCTTTCCTGGCTAGGGTTGCAAAGGGGTGGAAAGTGTCCGGTAAATTTCCGGAAATTTACCACGGGAAGTTAAGCTCGGGAAGTTTGGAAATATTGACCATTTTTTGATTATTCAAAGTTGGACACCGTCTATGGGAATGAATGGGAATATATGGGAATGAATGGGGAATTACAATAATGATATATTATTGGGCACTTGTCTATATGCTGCTGAATCTTTGTGGCATTTTTGACGTAGCTCTTTGCACAGTATTTGCAAATGTACACAGCCTTTCCGCCTACATTGGTTGGGGTGAAATGTCTCCACACATCATACGTGGCATTATTCTGTTTGTATTTATTTATTCTTGTAAAACACTAATGCAGTGCCACACACAGATATAAATAGTCCGCTAAACAATTGGAGTAGTCTTTAAAAATATTTTACTGATGGACAAATGAATAGAAATAGGCTAGATCAGTGGTCCCCAACTACCGGTCCGTGGACCGATTGGTGCCGGGCCGCACAAGAAATGTAAAAAAATAAAATTAATTAATTAATTAATTAAAACAAATTTAAAAACTTTTTTTTTTAAATTAAATCAACATAAAAAACACAATATATACATTATATATCAAAATAGAATCTGGAAAAAATATATATATATACCATTACGCACCTGTCACTAATCAGGAAGAGACTATTTAAGCCTGTGATTGCCAGGTAGTCGGCCTGGCGACATTACTCTTGATACTTTTGATACTCTGATGATACTGTTCTTGCTATGTGCGCTACTCTGATTACTCTGTCCATGCCATAGTTCATGTTGCTCTTTTCATGCTCGTTTCTTGTTACAGTAAGTGTTTTTTGTTTCATGTCCATAGTTCTGCCTTAGTGTTAGTTTTGTTCCCTGCGTTAAGTTCTGTGCCTCCGCTGTGAGCGCCTTTTGTTTGTACCCTTTTGTAGCTTTTGAGTTAAGATTAAATCATGTTTTTACCTGCACGCCATGTCCAGTCAAGTTCGTTTGCATCCCGGGGGAAATAATCCACGCAGTAAACTGCGTCGTAATAGTCCTCGTTCTGACAACAACAATGAGTAAAGGAGTGTTATGTGTGTGTATATGTGTAAATAAATGAACACTGAAATTCAAGTATTTCTTTAATTTATATATATATCTATATATATCTATATATCTATATATATATAGATATATATATATATATAAATAAAATACATATATATGTAGAATTCACTGAAAGTCAAGTATTTATTTAATTTATATATATATATATATATATATATATATATATATATATATATATATATATATATATATATATATATATATATATATATATATATATATATATATATATATATATATATATATATATATAAATAAATACTTGAATTTCAGTGAAGTCAAGTATTTATTTAATTTATATATATATATATATATATATATATATATATATATATATATATATATATATATATATATATATATATATATATATATATATATATATATATATATATATATATATATATATATATATAAATAAATACTTGAATTTCAGTGAATTCTAGCTTTAAATACACTCCTTACCCCGCCCCCCCCCCCCCAAAAAAAAATTTTCCCCAAATTCGGAGGTTTTAAGGTTGGCAAGTATGGCTGGGAACTATCTGTGCATGTGATGGAAGAATGCACTGCACATGTAATTAGGGAGGATGTTTGATAAGAAATTATCGAGTTCGAGCCTATTGTCGAATCCTCTTATCGAACCGATTCCTTATCGATTCTCTTATCGAATCCAGATTGGTTGTTGTATATGGAAAAAAACACAATATTTGGTTTGACAAAAGCTCACTTTTATTTTATAAGAAAAAAATTTAATTAAATAAATAAATAAATATTGACTGTTACCCCCCTAAAAAAATAAAATAAGTAAATATTGACTGTTGTTACCCAAAGTATGTTAAGTGGGATTTTTCAGAAAAACAAATATATACAGTAACACAAAAACAACCTGTCTCTGTGATCACTATAGGTGTATAAATAATAATATAGTGTTAAATAAAATCAGTCCCTTGGGCACAAAACTGAAAATAATACAGCTCTCCAAAAAGTGCACTTCTGCTGCTATTGGAACATACTAACTACACACGAAGGCAGACAGCTAACAAACAATCCAACCCTACTCCTGGAACAATTATATGGAGAATACCTCCCCTCACTCTTCTGTTTCCGACCTCAGGAGACTTGGACGATGCGGCGCCGACGAGCTCCCTAATGCTTGCCACGTCACCTCAAGTATCACCTGCCCTCAAAGAGGTGTCGCCCACCCCGCCCTCCTCTCCATTAGTCAACACTGGCTTTTGTGTATACAGGTAACACACTTTTGTCATATAGAAGATCTTTTCAAAGCAATTAGGCTTAAAAACAGCACAGATGTGACATTTTCCCCGTGTGTGCTTCTCAGTTCCGGAGTTCAGACGGAGCTGATGGGTCTCCAGGTGGACTACTGGGCGGTGCCCAGCGAGAGAAAGAAGGAAGTGGAGAAGCGTGACCCTTTGGCCAAAAACACGCTCAAGTGCAATTTCCGCTCGCTGCAGGTCAGCCGGCTGCCTGTGAGGGGCGCCGAGCCCAGCCCGCAGCCCGCCATGTCCATGACGGTGGTGACCAAGGAGAAGAACAAAAAGGGTGAGGCAAGCCAACAAGTGACAAGAGAAAAAAAGATAGTCAAGTGAATTAGTTTTGGGTTTTTTTTTCTCCAAGTGATGTTCCTGCCCAAAAAGAGCAAAGATAAGGAGGTGGAGTCCAAGAGTCAGGTGATCGACAGCATCAGTCGCCTCATCTGCACTGCCAAGCAACAGCAAACCATGTTGACAGGTAACTTCCTGGTGTAAAACAATACAACAATATACAAACCCCGTTTCCATATGAGTTGGGAAATTGTGTTAGATGTAAATATAAACAGAATACAATGATTTGCAAATCCTTTTCAACCCATATTCAATTGAATGCACTACAAAGACAACATATTTGATGTTCAAACTCATAAACTTTTTTTTTTTTTTTGCAAATAATAATTAACTTAGAATTTCATGGCTGCAACACGTGCCAAAGTAGTTGGGAAAGGGCATGTTCACCACTGTGTTACATGGCCTTTCCTTTTAACAACACTCAGTAAACGTTTGGGAACTGAGGAGACACATTTTTTAAGCTTTCTCAGGTGGAATTCTTTCCCATTCTTGCTTGATGTACAGCTTAAGTTGTTCAACAGTCCGGGGGTCTCCCTTGTGGTATTTTAGGCTTCACATTTTCAATGGGAGACAGGTCTGGACTACAGGCAGGCCAGTCTGGAACCCGCACTCTTTTATTTCGAAGCCACGCTGTTGTAGCACGTGGCTTGGCATTGTCTTGCTGAAATAAGCAGGGGCGTCCATGATAACGTTGCTTAGATGGCAACATATGTTGCTCCAAAACCTGTATGTACCTTTCAGCATTAATGGCGCCTTCACAGATGTGTAAGTTACCCATGTCTTGGGCACTAATACACCCCCATACCATCACACATGCTGGCTTTTCAACTCTGCGCCTATAACAATCCGGATGGTTCTTTTCCTCTTTGGTCCGGAGGACACGACGTCCACAGTTTCCAAAAACAATTTGAAATGTGGACTCGTCAGACCACAGAACACTTTTCCACTTTGCATCAGTCCATTTTGGATGACCTCGGGCCCAGCGAAGCCGACGGCGTTTCTGGGTGTTGTTGATAAACGGTTTTCGCCTTCCATAGTAGAGTTTTAACTTGCACTTACAGATGTAGCGACCAACTGTAGATACTGACAGTGGGTTTCTGAAGTGTTCCTGAGCCCATGTGATGATATCCTTTACACACTGATGTCGCTTGTTGATGCAGTACAGCCTGAGGGATCCAAGGTCACGGGCTTAGCTGCTTACTTGCAGTGATTTCTCCAGATTCTCTGAACCTTTTGATGATATTACGGACCGTAGATGGTGAAATCCCAAAATACCTTGCAATAGCTGGTTGAGAAAGGTTTTTCTTAAACTGTTCAACAATTTGCTCACGCATTTGTTGACAAAGTGGTGACCCTCGCCCCATCCTTGTTTGTGAATGACTGAGCATTTCATGGAATCTACTTTTATACCCAATCATGGCACCCACCTGTTCCCAATTAGCCTGCACACCTGTGGGATGTTCCAAATAAGTGTTTGATGAGCATTCCTCAACTTTATCGGTATTTATTGCCACCTTTCCCAACTTCTTTGTCACGTGTTGCTGGCATCAAATTCTAAAGTTAATGATTATTTGCAAAAAAAAAAAGTTTATCAGTTTGAACATCAAATATGTTGTCTTTGTAGCATATTCAACTGAATATGGGTTGAAAATAATTTGCAAATCATTGTATTCCGTTTATATTTACATCTAACACAATTTCCCAACTCATATGGAAACGGGGTTTGTAGGTTCAATATAGGTAAATGGTTTTATTTACCATTTACACAACGTGCCAACTTCACTGGTTTTGGGTTTTGTACAAAAATTGTGGAAATAAAGTGTTCAGGTATTTGATACAAATACAGGATCAGGTCGTCATTTTGTCGCTGCTTTTATTTGAATAGGGCGCCAGAATGCAAAACTAATACCATGAAATAAAGTATATGAATGAATTAGTATTAGATAAGGGTGTAACGGTACGTGTATTTGTATTGAACCGTTTCGGTACCGAACGAGTTTCCACACGGACATATTAAGTAGCGTAACGCACGTTGTGTAAACAATGCACACTGAGGCACAACACACGGCATGCTAGCAACGACCGGGCTACTACAACATGCAAAAGCCAGAGCTGGAAGACCCTCCTGCCTCGTTAAGATCTCCCGTTTGGGAACATTTCGGCTTTTCGTGGCGATTCAACAATGGATAACATCGCTTCAACGAAGAGAAAGACGAACAAACACAGCTCCCACCGCATTCAAGCAGCCTCTCCTCGGTGAGTCAGGCAGGGCTAAAGCAATAACAAATGCCGTTGGTGTTTTTATAGCAGCAGATTTAAGACCATATTGCATTAAAAACTAGATTTTGACCCACTTCTATGGTGGAAGAACACTGAGCCCATATATCCTCTTACTGCCAAGTTAGCCAGGCACTACCTCGCCATACCTGCTACCTCCGTGCCCAGTGAAAGGGTATTTTCCACAACTGGAGACATTTTAACTGCAAGCAGGTCTGCTCTTTCTGCAGACAATGTGGATAAACTGATTTTTCTGGCAAAAAACATGAAAATCGAGTGAAAGTCACCAGGGTTAAAGGCTGGGGGGGGGGGGGGGAAGTTAATCTGAGGCTGAGTTGACTTGAAACTGTTTAATGTTGCACTTTTTGTATGTAGAAGAAAAGTTTTGTCATTTTATTTAATCTGAGCAACAACTTGAAGCAGTTTAATGTTGCACTTTATATGTGGAAATGTTGCACTTTATACACTACCGTTCAAAAGTTTGGGGTCACCCAAACAATTTTATGGAATAGCCTTCATTTCTAAGAACAAGAATAGACTGTCGAGTTTCAGAGGAAAGTTGTACTTTTTCTGGCCATTTTGAGCGTTTAATTGACCCCACAAATGTGATGCTCCAGAAACTCAATCCGCTCAAAGGAAGGTCAGTTTTGTAGCTTCTGTAACGAGCTAAACTGTTTTCAGATGTGTGAACGTGATTGCACGAGGGTTTTCTAATCATCAATTAGCCTTCTGAGCCAATGAGCAAACACATTGTACCACTAGAACACTGGAGTGATAGTTGCTGGAAATGGGCCTCTATACACCTATGTAGATATTGCACCAAAAACCAGACATTTGCAGCTAGAATAGTCATTTACCACATTAGCAATGTATAGAGTGTACTTCTTTAAAGTTAAGACTAGTTTAAAGTTATCTTCATTAAAAAGTACAGTGCTTTTCCTTCAAAAATAAGGACATTTTTGAATGTGACCCCAAACTTTTGAACGGTAGTGTATGTAGAAAGGTTTTGTTAAGAAACCAATTCTGAGCCTCATCTTATTTAGTTTTTATTTTATATATGTTGACTGCATTAACCCTGGCAATGGACCCTGTGTGTATATGTATGTTATTGTTATGCTTAGCATTCATGACTGCCACTGATCACCCTAGTGGTGGCTCACATCCATCACACGCAGAGCTATTTTAAAGCAATGTTAAAAGGATAAAGCCATTGTTTACAAATTTTGGTAAATAAATAACCAGAAAATGTATATTTTGTTGTTTTCTTACTGTACCGAAAATGAACCGAACGGTGACCTCTAAACCGAGGTACGTACCGAACCGAAATTTTTGTGTACCGTTACACCCTTAGTATTAGATTGAGGTCCGTGGGTATTTCAATGCATTATGTGATTTAGTACTGTACTTAATGTAGTACTTGCATGTTGTGTTGACTGCTCTCAGTGTTGATTGACGGCGTGGAGTGGAACGATGTGAAGTTTTTCCAGCTGGCGGCGCAGTGGTCCTCACACGTCAAACACTTCCCCATCGGGATCTTCGGGCACACCAAAGCGTCTTACTGAAGTCCAACTTTAAAGTGAGCGCCGTGGAGGATGTTCGCTCCTTCACACTTTCCTTTGTCTGCATTGTCATGTTTTGATTTGCTGTAGCCACCTTTCCCTCTCAGACTTTGAAGATGAAAATACTGCTTGAACAAAGATGCCCTCTAACCTTTCACACGGTGAACAAAAATGGCCGGGTGTCATCCTCTGTTTGGGTTGGATTGAAAGCACACGCGACTCAAAGAGTATATATTTTTAAGAAAAGGAAGAGGAAAAAAACGTCTTTTCAGAGTATTTTCTAACCAAGAATTGTTGGTTTGTGTGTGTTTCAGAGTCCTGTGCAATTTGTACATGTTCCAATAATAATAACAATGATTAGGGGTGTCCCGATTCGATATTGATATCAGTTAACAGTCCGATATCAGCAAAAAAATAACATCGATATAAGCTCGAACAGGCAGTCTTAACTTGAAGTATTAACTTCAAGTTAACATCTAAATGTTCTCCAATAAGCACAAATAAGTATTTCCTTCTATTTTACACAAGTCATTTACAAAAGGTAAACATGGTAGGCTATAGGCTCCTGGGAGCTAGCAGCTACACAACAGCCAAGCACACAAGATGGAAATACGTAATTAGGAATGGGTACTTTTTGGCATTATCCCGGTAAAATCCAATTGTGGAGGGGGGCGTGGTCTGCGGGCCTGCCGCGAAGCGGGGTTTGTAAGGACCGGCCTCGAAGTCAGCGGCAGGTGAGTAGATTGCCCAGCTGGGGCTTGTTATCTAATCACCTGTCGCCCTTATTAGCAGCAGCCGGAACGAGACACGTGGTTGGAGTCGGAGCCAGGGAGAGACGCACGCCCAGAGACAAATGTACATTGCTGGAAAGCAAGCCACCCCCGGGTGTTTATGCAAAATAAAAAGACTTTATTCAAACTGTCTACCGGGCTCCCGAAGTTCTGTCGGCCAGGAGAACCCACCACAGGAGGGAAACCCCACATTGGGCGCCAATATGTGAGGTTTGCAAAATAAAAATACTTTATTCAAACTGTCTACCAGGCTCCCGAAGATCTGTCGGCCAGGAGAACCCACCACAGGAGGGAAACCCCACATTGGGCGCCAATATGTGAGGTTTCCCTCCTGCGGTGGGTTCTCCTGGCCGACAGATCTTCGGGAGCCAGGTAGACAGTTTGAATAAAGTCTTTTTATTTTGCATAAACACCCGGGGGTGGCTTGCTTTCCAGCAATATACGTTTGTCTCTGGGCGCGCGTCCCTCCCTGGCTCCAACTCCAACCATGTGTCTCGCTCCGGCTGCTGCTAATAAGGGCGACAGGTGAATAGATAACAAGCCCCAGCTGGGCAATCTACTCGCCTGCCGCTGACTTCGAGGCCGGTCCTTACACACCGTGCTCCGCGGCAGGCCCGCAGACCACGGCCCCCCCTCCACACCAACAGCGCCATGTTACGGCTCTTTGCACTACGGCACTTGGCGATCACTCCAGCAGCACTGAGAGCTGAGCACTACCTCGCCACGTTCCCCAAAAAATGCTGTCGCTTGATGCTAACATACATTGTCTTTGCTGTTGACATGCTACTGATTAGCATTAGCAATTTTACATGGCAATTTCAACACGTCCAAATGTGTCAATGATAACTACAACTAAGATGCACGTTACAATCAAACAGCTGGTATGTAATAAGCACAATACTCACAGTATTAACATTTTGTAGGACTAAACAGACAGCAAAGACTGGACTGATCTACACCCCATTATCTATACTCTACTGACCTCCAATGTCTAGGACTTGCAACTGTCATTGAGAATCTGACTGTGGAGGTTGCCCTCCCGTGGGTCCTCCAGACCACCAAGCATCGCCATGAGAGGCCGGTCCTGGCACACCCCGTTCCGCTGCAGGCCCGCAGGCCACGCCCCCCCTCCACACTGACATTTCATAATAAAACAAGATTTAAAAACTGGACAGCAGTTATCATAATCAGCTCATTTTTAAATGTGGCAAACAAAATTATTTATTTATTAACATACACAAAAGTACTGAAAATTGGTACTGTTGAGTACTAGTACAGATTCCCAGGTACCGGGAATCTGTACTGTATCGGTTAAAATGAGAACGGTACTCATCCCTATACTTAATAGAACACTATTTCAGTCTGAAACAGCACATTTGTCAATATAAACAAATATCAAATAATTATATTTGCATATTTCTTACACACATACAAAGCCTCAAAGGTAGAAGCCTCTTAGAAAGTATCCAGTAATAAATGTGTCCGCATCATAAAACTTTCTGCATGATGAGCTTAATTTAATGTTTTATTTTTACCACTCGGTGTCGCCTAAACAAATTAACAGCATACATTTGTCAAAGGATTAGTGTTTTTCATGTTTTTTGGTTAATTTCACTTGATCAAACATTTTGTTAACATTCTACACTGCAAAATATTAAAAAGTATGTATTGTGACTCGTGCTGATATCGTGTCGGGTTAATATCGGTATTAAAGTTAAAGTAAAGTACCAATGATTGTCACACACACACTAGGTGTGGCGAAATAATTCTCTGCATTTGACCCATCACCCTTGATCACCCCCTGGGAGGTGAGGGGAGCAGTGAGCAGCAGCGGGTGCCGCGCCCGGGAATCATTTTTGGTGATTTAACCCCCAATTCCAGCCCTTGATGCTGAGTGCCAAGCAGTGAGGTAATGGCTCCCAATTTTATAGTCATTGGTATGAATCGGCCGGGGTTTGAACTCACGACCTTCGGACAATATTCAAGGCTCCAATATCGGCATGGTATCAGAAGTGGTAAAAGTTGTATCGGGACACTCCTAATGATATTAATGGCTAATTAGATTAGCATCTTGTCTCACAAACGTGACAATAACAAACATTTAGTCAACCAATCTGCTGCTTGTTGAGCTAAAAGTACAAACGTTTGAAGTCTTCTTTGCTTTGTTGACGAGCATTAGAGGAGACGACCGGGCTAGTTAGCTTAGCATCTGCTAATTCTTGAATTCTGGGAGTGAATTTGTTTAATTCTCTGATGGTTTGGCGACGACTCATCGTCATACTTTCTGTGATTATTTGTGTACGTCGGGGCAATTACCGTATTTTTCGGAGTATAAGTCGCTCCGGAGTATAAGTCGCATTTTTGGGGGACATTTATTTGATAAAACCCAACACCAAGAATAGACATTTGAAAGGCAATTTAAAATAAATGAAGAATAGTGAACAACAGGCTGAATAAGTGTACGTTATATGAGGCATAAATAACCAACTGAGAACGTGCCTGGTATGTTAACGTAACGTATTATGGTAAGAGTCATTCAAATAACTATAACATATAGAACATGCTATACCAGGGGTCGGCAACCCAAAATGTTGAAAGAGCCATATTGGACCAAAAATACAAAAACAAATCTGTCTGGAGCCGCAACAAATTAGAAGCCATAATACAAACAGATAGTGTGTCATGAGATATACATTGAATTAAGATGACTTAAAGGAAACTAAATGAGCTCAAATATAGCTACAAATGAGGCATAATGATGCAATATGTACATATAGCTAGCCTAAATAGCATGTTAGCATCGATTAGCTTGCAGTCATGCAGTGACCAAATATGTCTGATTAGCACTCCACACAAGTCAATAACATCAACAAAACTCACCTTTGTGTATTCACGCACAACATTAAAAGTTTGGCGGACAAAATGAGACAGAAAAAGAAGTGGCATAAAACACGTCCTAGAAAGTCGGAGAAAGTTATACATTGTAAACAAACTAAGGTGAGTTCAAGGACCGCCAAAATTTGTAGGACAAAACGGCGCTCGCCAAATACTCGAATCAGTGAAGCATGTTTAATACAAACAGTGTGATTTATAACAATTAGGGAGGTTTGTGTCATGTTTGTCCTCCTACAGTAACCATATTAAAACAAAAAAAAAATATTTTTTCCCCTCATCTTTTTCCATTTTTCATACATTTTTGAAAAATCTCCAGAGAGCCACTAGGGCGGCGCTAAAGAGCCGCAGGCGGCTCTAGAGCCGCGGGTTGCCGACCCCTGTGCTATACGTTTACCAAACAATCTGTCACTCCTAATCGCTAAATCCCATGAAATCTTATACGTCTAGTCCAGTGGTTCTTAACCTGGGTTCGATCTAGGGATGGGCGATACCACACTTTTAGGATTCGATACGATACCGATACTTTTTCTTGCATTTTCATCGATATCGATACCGATACCATTAATTTTTTATTGGCAATTTTTGTCAGTCAAAAATATTATTACTATTGTTATTATTTATGACAAATCACAAGACAAATACAGACCATTTATACCACATTCATTATGGTCAATATATAATAAAAGTAAAATTAAAATAAATAACATAAATATGAAAAATAAATTAAATATAAACAAAAATATACACATTTTCACTTTTCTTATTCCTCAAAAAAAAAGTCTTGGTAGAAAAAGCTTAAAAAACCATTTATTCATAACAATGTCATGTTTCAAACCTCTTTGTGGAAGTAAACTTATAACACTTCTCTGAAGCAAAGTCAATAATTTCCTTATCACAATAACCTGGGATTTCCTTGTCCTATAAACCTGCATACGAAAGACAGTTCCCTGAGAAAATGAACTTGGAAAAATTATCTCCAAAAATGTCTTGACACCATCACACCTTTAGTGTACTCGAGATATGTCGTCACACGTACGTCACACTTTACTGAAGTCTCAGATTGCTGTTCAGGAAAAGTAACAACACTGTCGGCTGGCTGTGTGGTGTGTTGCACGTTGACGACGCTCATTCGCTGTCTCCTGTCACGTGACTGGGCCAGCTCTATACTCTGCCAGGTACAGGGGTGTCCCAGCACATAGTAAGTTAAGGAAGTCATCAAAAACATCTGAAAGTGATGCTTGCACCCCCCACACGCCGTTTTTTGGTTTATATCGATACTTTTTCAGAAAAGTGATGCCAAATGAGTAGCGTGTGAGTATCGGTATATCGATACCACAGGATCGATACGCACATCCCTAGTTCGATCGAACCCGAGGGGTTCGGTGAGTCGGCCTCAGGGGTTCGGCGGAGCCTCTGCCGCGGAGGTCAAGACACACCCGACTCATCGTGTAAATAAAAACTTCTCCCTATCGACGTATTATGGATACCCCCCAAACAATGTTCCCTCTAATTTTCCATATGCGTGTTAGCAAACGTAAAAACTCCTTGAGCATTCAGTGGAGCACATGTGAGCGACGTCAGACGTGCACATGCACTGTGGCCACACCAGCAGCACACCTGTCCCAAACCTGATTAGATAACAAGTTAAATGTTTTATTATTATAATCAAATGACAGCAGTCATCTCCATGAGGTTATTTTCTAAAATAAGTGTTTTGGCCCACTTACAATGACAATAACAAAAAATATTGTATTGTATGTCTGGGTGGAAATAATGCGTACCCCTTTCAGATATCGCATTTAGTTCCCACTAAAACATTCACATGTTGCACAATGAGATGTAAACATGGGATCATGTGTACATTCCTGTAACTTTCTGTTTGTAAAATATATCTTTATTAGTATTTCTTCAAAATAATAACATAATTTCATGATTAATATTTATAAATTAAGATTAAATTAAAGAAAAAAACATTTTGTTTTTCACTAAAGAAGGGTTCGGTGAATGCGCATATGAAACTGGTGGGGTTCGGTACCTCCAACAAGGTTAAGAACCACTGGTCTAGTCTCTTACGTGAATGAGCTAAATAATATTATTTGATATTTTACGGTAATGTGTTAATAATTTCACACATAAGTCGCTCCTGAATATAAGTCGCACCCCCGGCCAAACTATGAAAAAAACCTGCGACTTATAGTCCGAAAAAAACGGTACTCTGTTGATTTTGACATATATACGGCCAAAGATCAAACGTAACATCTGAACAAGTGCCTGTTTAAAATGATCATGCTATGCTAGTGAAACAACTGATCACTGTCAAACTTTCAGCAATTATTAGTGTATGTCCCAGCAAGAACACTATGGATTTTGAAAGATATGCGAGACAAGACGGCCGAAGGAGTCAAATCTATGCAGTACATGTCCCATTGGAAATGCTGTGCTGGTTAGCCACTTTGCAGCTGATCGTCTTCAAACTTTCAGTCCATACCTGAGCAAGTAGAGTATTGACTTTTGTTATATGTCATTTCAAGGTTGGCCACTTTTTTTTTAACCATTCTTCAATGTCAGAGCCACAATGCTATTGATTTTGAGGGCTCTAACATAGTAGAGATAGCTAAATGCTAAACTTGGCTTCGTATTCAATAAAAATAATAAGTATCTGTTTTCTCCACTAACTCGACAAAAAAGCAAAAACGGTCCCTTGAAACGAGTTTGACTGCTATAATTGTACCAGTTTTTTTTGGAATATTCACTCTAGAAATCTTTTCAACACTTCTGCAAACATAATTGTGTGTGTGTGATTGTGTGTGTGTGTGTGTGTGTGTGTGTGTGTGTGTGTGTGTGTGTGTGTGTGTGTGTGTGTGTGTGTGTGTGTGTGTGTGTGTGTGTGTGTGTTCTGGCAATGCTTACTTAATGGGGACATCGCTCTGTTTACACCAGGCCTGGGCAATTATTTTGACTCGGGGTCCACATTTAGAGAAAAAAATGTGTCTGGGGGCCGGTATATCTATTTTTAGGAACACTAATAAAAAACCTCACAATAATGTCTGATTGGATTCTAAAAACGTTATGACAGACCGCCTTAAAAAACGTAATGGAATTTTAAATTTTTCTATGAACGATAAAACACTGAATATTGACCAAATATAAACGTCACACCCCCTTTCGATCGACATATTTTACAATCGAGTGGAACGCAACAAAAATGCAACAAACAGTGAAATATAAACGCTAAGGGTACAAAATAAACCCACCGACAATCTGATATATCTGATATATCACTAAGCTTTAGAACTTTGTTGTGAAAATCTCCTTCCGCGTCCGTGGAAACACTTCCCGCCCACACTGCTTGGTGCCTCGTCTGAGCTGCTGGGACGTAGATTACCATAGTAACTAATTAGATGACCATAGTAACTGATTAGATTACCATAGTAACTGGTAAAGCATCCCATAGCGCAGATTCCAACCATTGAAAATACTTTGTATAGTTGAAGACTGTTGCGTTGACCAGCTCTTCCTCCCAGGGATTTTAAGCTGCTGGTCACTCCCAAATTCTTATTATGGCACATAAGCTGAAGTTTAAATTCATCACCAGGCAGTAGTTGGTATTTTGTGGTTTATTCTCAAAGCTTTGAAGACAAACGTGAGACCAAATCCAGTACAGAAGCGTTCCCTAGCCCAGTCTAGATCGATCTCCCCCCAAACCCACGGAAGTTCTGTGTTCTTCCCTCTGTCCCTCGCTCCCACCCTCGTTGTTTTGACTACTCCCTGAGTTATCTCTACACCCTGCATTCCACTGCTAGAAGGCCGACACATTACTTTGCAGACTAGAAAGAAGGAAGAATTCTAGCTATTTTGTAATATGACTATGGAAGTAAAGAAGTAACACTTAAATATGGATATATGTAAAAAATCTCCTTCCATCAAGACTTACGGTCATTAGAAAACATCACTGCACATCATAATGGCAGCTACACTTTTCATCTTAAAGATCTGAAAAAAATGATTTGGGAATGTGGCCCCCGGGCCTTAATTTGCCCAGGTCTGGTTTACACACTCACCTTTAGGGGACCTCTGACGGTATGGGGACAAAAAAAACAGGTCCCCTAAAGGGAAACCTTTTTAAATGATAGTCAGATCCATTCTGAAGATGCCTAAGTGATTTTTAAGCTTTGGCCCATAAAACATGTTTACTGGTTAGTTTGAGTGTCAGACATTTGCACATTTGCATCATGTCATATTAATTTTTATTTATTTTTATTTTATTTTTTTAATGGTCCTCAGTAGTCACGTACAAATTTGTGTGAATTATGCAAAATTATTTAAATTTGATCCCCATGAACCATATTAACTCTTTTTTTCCCAGGGTCCCCAGTAAGAATGATCAGCACATTACTTCATCAATCCAGAGATTTAAAGACGTGTATGAGCTAACTGGCCAGTTTACCTCTTTTTTTTTTATGCCTCCACAACCTGTAGAAAGGGTGGTCCCCACAAGTCATGATCAAAAACTCGGTCCCCATTCCAAATGATAACCAGTATGTGTGTGTGTGTGCTTGCACTATGAATGTAGAGATGAATGTTAAAAAAAAAAGCACTTTTCAATGTTAGTTGCCACACAGGAAGCTGCAAACACGACATTGTGATTAATGTGATTAATCGTTGCGGTCAATATGATTGATCGTTGTGATTGACGTCATTAATTCGTGTGATTCATTGCGTCATGCATTGAAATATTGTACTGGACTCAGCTCAGCCTGTGTTTGTCATGGACTGTAAAGCAAGACGGTGAATGATGCAACTGTACACAATGTAAATGAAAACTAATTTCATTAAAATGTCTATAAAACGATGGCTCGTGTAGTTTTCTGCTTTCCAACACACCTTCTTGAAAAGTGCCTCATTGTGCAAGTAGGGATGATCCTTCCATTCTACTCATTTGGACTTCACGGTCTTGCATATTCAACTTCATTTATTCATTCATACATGTGGTTACGAGTGTTGTTCATTCATTCATAGGTGATTACTAGTATACTTCTCTCATTCACACATGATTACTAGTATGTTTTACTCATGACATGCTTACTAGTATATTTTCATACACGATTACTAAGTATACTTCACTCTTTCACACATGATTACTAATATGTTTTACTCATTACATGCTGACTAGTATATTTTCATACACGATTACTAGTATATTTCACTCATTCACAGGTGATTACTAGTATATTTCCCACATTCACACATGATTACTGGTATATTTCATACATGATTACTAGTATATTTCATACATGATTAGTAGTAAACTTCACTCATTCACATGTGATTATTAGTATATTTCACACATGATTATTAGTATATTTCACTCATTACATGGTTACTAGTATATTTCATACACGATTACTAGTATACTTCACTCATTCACACATGGTTATTAGTATATTTCATACATGATTACTAGTATATTTCCTCCATTTATACATAGTTACTAATATACTTCACTCATTCATCATTCATTCACATATGATTACTAGTATACTTCACTCATTCACACATGATAACTAGTATATTTCCCACATTCACACATGATTACTGGTATATTTCATACATGATTACTAGTATATTTCATACATGATTACTAGTAAACTTCACTCATTCACATGCGATTATTAGTATATTTCACACATGATTATTAGTACATCTCACTCATTACATGGTTACTAGTATATTTCATACACGATTACTAGTATACTTCACTCATTCACACATGGTTATTAGTATATTTCATACATGATTACTAGTATATTTCCTCCATTTATACATGGTTACTAATATACTTCACTCATTCATCATTCATTCACATATGATTACTAGTATAATTTGCTCATTCACACATGACTACAAGTTTATTTCACACATGATAACTAGTATACTTCACTCATTCACACATGATTACTAGTATATTTCACTCATTACATAATTACTAGTATATTTCATACACAATTACTAGTATATTTCACTCATTCACACATGGTTACCAGTATATTTTACACATTCGTACATGATTACTTGTATATTTCATACATGATTACAGTAAACTTCACTCATTCACATGTGATTATTAGTATCTTTCACACGATTACTAGTATATTTCACTCATTACATGGTAACTAGTATATTGCATACATGATTACTAGTATACTTCACTCATTCACACATGATTACTAGTATATTTCACTCATTACATAATTACTAGTATATTTCATACACAATTACTAGTATATTTCACTCATTCACACATGGTTGCCAATATATTTTACACATTCGTACATGATTACTTGTATATTTCATACATGATTACAGTAAACTTCACTCATTCACATGTGATTATTAGTATCTTTCACACATGATTACTAGTATATTTCACTCATTACATGGTTACTAGTATATTGCATACATGATTACTAGTATACTTCACTCATTCACACATGATTACTATTATATTTTCATACACGATTACTAGTATATTTCACTCATTCGCACATGGTCACTGGTATATTTCACACATTTGTACATGATTACTAGTATACTTCACTTATTCACACGTGATTACTAGTATATTTCAATCATTACATGGTTACTAGTATATTTCATACACGATTACTAGTATACTTCACTCATTCACACATGATAACTAGTATATTTCACACATTCACACATGATTACTGGTATATTTCATACATGATTACTAGTATATTTCATACATGATTAGTAGTAAACTTCACTCATTCACATGTGATTATTAGTATATTTCACACATGATTATTAGTATATTTCACACATGATTATTAGTATATTTCACTCATTACATGGTTACTAGTATATTTCATACACGATTACTAGTATACTTCACTCATTCACACATGATTACTAGTATGTTTTACTCATTACATGCTTACTAGTATGTTTTACTCATTACATGCTTACTAGTATATTTTCATACATGATTACTAGTATACTTCACTCATTCACACATGATAACTAGTATATTTCACACATTCACACATGATTACTGGTATATTTCATACATGATTACTAGTATATTTCATACATGATTAGTAGTAAACTTCACTCATTCACATGTGATTATTAGTATATTTCACACATGATTATTAGTATATTTCACACATGATTATTAGTATATTTCACTCATTACATGCTTACTAGTATATTTTCATACACGATTACTAGTATACTTCACTCATTCACACATGATTACTAGTATATTTCACTCATTACATGGTTACTAGTATATTTCATACACGATTACTAGTATACTTCACTCATTCACACATGATAACTAGTATATTTCCCACATTCACACATGATTACTGGTATATTTCATACATGATTACTAGTATATTTCATACATGATTACTAGTAAACTTCACTCATTCACATGTGATTATTAGTATATTTCACACAGGATTGTTAGTACATTTCACTCATTACATGGTTACTAGTATATTGCATACACGATTACTAGTATACTTCACTCATTCACACATGGTTATTAGTATATTTCATACATGATTACTAGTATATTTCCTCCATTTATACATGGTTACTAATATACTTCACTCATTCATCATTCATTCACATATGATTACTAGTATAATTTGCTCATTCACACATGACTACAAGTTTATTTCACACATGATAACTAGTATACTTCACTCATTCACACATGATTACTAGTATATTTCACTCATTACATAATTACTAGTATATTTCATACACAATTACTAGTATATTTCACTCATTCACACATGGTTACCAGTATATTTTACACATTCGTACATGATTACTTGTATATTTCATACATGATTACAGTAAACTTCACTCATTCACATGTGATTATTAGTATCTTTCACACATGATTACTAGTATATTTCACTCATTACATGGTTACTGGTATATTGCATACATGATTACTAGTATACTTCACTCATTCACACATGATTACTATTATATTTCCACACACGATTACTAGTAAATTTCACTCATTCGCACATGGTCACTGGTATATTTCACACATTTGTACATGATTACTAGTATATTTCACACATGATTACTAGTATATTTCACTCATTCACACATGGTTACTGGTATATTGCACACATTTGTACATGATTACTAGTATATTTCACACATGATTACTAGTATATTTCACTCATGCGTACTTGATTACTAGTATATTTCACACATGATTACTAGTATATTTCACTCATGCGTACTTGATTACTAGTATATTTCACACATGATTACTAGTATATTTCACTCATGCGTACTTGATTACTAGTATATTTCACACATGGTTACTAGTATATTTCACTCATTACATGGTTACTAGTATATTTCACGCATTCATACATGATTACTAGTATGTTTCACACATGATTACTAGTATATTTCACTCATTACATGGTTACTAGTATATTGCATACACTTTAGTATGTTAACTTTTTTTAGCCAATTTTGCAGCTGAACACCTCAAATGTATATAACATGGTACTTCACCCATGTTAACTGTTAGCATGCTAACTTTAACATGCTATAATTAGCATACTAACTTGTTTAGCTATTTTTTTTTACAGCGGTTCACTTCAAGGTCATATAACTTGGCGCTTAACAAATGCTAGCTGTTAGCATGCTTTTTTTTTTTTTTTTTTTATCCAATTTTGCAGTCGTGCACCTCAGAGTCCGATAACCTGGTACTTGACAAATGTTAACTGTTAGCATGCTAACTTTTGCATGCTACCATTCCTGAAATTTTTGGTGGTGGGTCAAGGCATCGGGAAGGACGGGACCACAAGCGTCAGGCGTGCCGGCCGAATTTACCCAAAGTGGGTCCTGATTTTTAAAGCAACGAGTATTACTGCAATTAACTTATTTTACCCTGTAATTTTATGAACTGCATTTTTTAACCTTATTTACACTGATTTTTTTGCACAAAATTTTTGCACATTGAATTTCAAACATGTATTTTAACACACGGAATTTTTAAACACTAATTTTTTTTTCCGATTAAATTGTCATCGTAATTTAATGTAAAAAAATAAATTCACAAAATTAAAATGGATACAAATGAATTACATTAATTCAGTGTCCAAAAAAAGCTTTTGTAATTACAGTATAAGACACAAATCCCCCACCACACTATAGCACCTGCTTACCATGAATTGATTTACGTGGACCCCGACTTAAACAAGTTGAAAAACGTATTCGGGCGTTACCATTTAGTGGTCAATTGTATGGAATATGTACTGTACTGTGTAATCTACTAATAAAAGCTTCAATCAATCAATCAATGCTGGTTCTGAGACAGAATGGATTGGTTCAGTCTAAATTTACCGGAAGTGAGTCTTAAGTTTTGAAGCAACCAATATTCATGCACTGAACTTTTTTAGAAGGAATTTTTATATAATTATTTTTTTACACAATGAATTTTAAAACACCGTATTTTAACAAACTGCATTTTTAAACACAAACACACTTTGCCGACAAATTTGTATTCAATAAAATCACCGATTCTGTTCATAAATTGTCAGCGTAATTTGATGTGAAAAAATTCAGTTCACAAAAATTCAAACGAAAATATTCAGTGACATAAATTCATTGTAAAAAAAAGAAGCTTTTATAATAAAGACAGAAATGAATCTCCGTAGAAGCATTTCAACAGACAAGAACGTCGCATGTGTGCAATACTTAAGACAGGGGTCGGCAACCCAAAATGTTGAAAGAGCCATATTGGACCAAAAATATAAAAACAAATCTGTCTGGAGCCGCAAAAAATTAAAAGCCATATTACATACAGATAGTGTGTCATGAGATATAAATTGAATTAAGAGGACTTAAAGGAAACTAAATGAGCTCAAATATAGCTACAAATGAGGCATAATGATGCAATATGTACATATAGCTAGCCTAAATAGCATGTTAGCATCGATTAGCTTGCAGTCATGCAGTGACCAAATATGTCTGATTAGCACTCCACACAAGTCAATAACATCAACAAAACTCACCTTTATGCACTCATGCACAACGTTAAAAGTGTGGTGGACAAAATGAGACAGAAAAAGAAGTGGCATAAAACACGTCATAGAAAGTCGGAGAAAGTTATGTAAACAAACTATACGGTGAGTTCAAGGACCGTCAAAATTAGTAGGACAGAATGGCGCTCGCCAAATACTCGAATCAGTGAAGCATGTTTAATATAAATAGTGTGCTTTATAACAATTAGGGAGGTTTGTGTCATGTTTGTCCTCCTACAGAAACCATATTAAAACAAAAAATATATTTTTTCCCCTCATCTTTTTCCATTTTTCATACAATTTTGAAAAAGCTCCAGGCGGCCACTAGGGCGGCGCTAAAGAGCCGCATTCGACCCCTGACTTAAGAGAACGCTTGTTTACGCTATGGAAAGCGGATGTGACGTCACGTGAAACCCAGCAAATTGTTACCTGGTGTGAATGGAAGGATTAAAATGTAAAAATTTCCAGGGATAAAATCGAGTCAGTATAATAGACCATTTTATTACTAATAATTAGGGATGTCCGATAATGGCTTTTTGCAGATACCCGATATCCCGATATTGTCCAACTCTTAATTACGATACCGATATATACAGTCGTGGAATTAACACATTATTATGCCTAATTTGGACAACCAGGTATGGTGAAGATAAGGTCCTTTTTAAAAAAAAAATTATAAAATAAAATAAGATAAATAAATTAAAAACATTTTCTTGAATAAAAAAGAAAGTAAAACAATATAAAAACAGTTACATAGAAACTAGTAATTAATGAAAATGAGTAAAATTAACTGTTAAAGGTTAGTACTATTAGTGGACCAGCAGCACGCACAATCATGTGTGCTTACGGACTGTATCCCTTGCAGACTGTATTGATATATATTGATATATAATGTAGGAACCAGAATATTAATAACAGAAAAAAACAAACCTTTTGCACACACACACACACACACACACACACACACACACACACACACACACACACACACACACACACACACACACACACACACACACACACACTCACACACACACACACACACACACACACACATAAATACATATATACACATATATATATATTAGGGCTGCAATAACTAATCGATTATAAAAATAGTTGGCGATTAATTTAGTCATCGATTCGTTGGATCTACGCTATGCGCATGCGTGGAGGCAATTTTATTTTTATTTTAAAATATTTTTTTTTAAACTTTTTTTTTTATAAACCTTTATTTATAAACTGCAACATGTACAAACAGCTGAGAAACAATAATCAAAATAAGTATGGTGCCAGTATGCTTTTTTTCCCCAATAAAATACTGGAAAGGATAGAAATGTAGTTTGTCTCTTTTATCCGATTATTAATCGATTAATCGAAGTAATAATCAACAGATCAATCGATTATCAAATTAATCGTTAGTTGCAGCCCTAATACATATACACATACATATGTACATATATATACATATAGGGGAGGGAGGTTTTTTGGGTTGGTGTACTAATTGAAGTGTATCTTGTGTTTTTTATGTTGATTTAAAAAAACAAAAAAACAAAAACGATACCGATAATAAAAAACCGATACTGATAATTTCCGATATTAATTTTTTTTAAAGCATTTATCGCCGATAATATCGGCAGGCCGATATTATCGGACATCTCTACTAATACATTGATGTGTTTTTTTTTGTTTTTTTTACAGTATATTTATTGTTAATATTATTAATAGTGTAATAAAAACATTTTTTATTTTTTTTATTTTATTGAGCTAATAATCCGCCAGTAGTTGTAAATAAAGGATGAAAGGTGTTGATGTCACATAGATAAATAGAAATAAATAGCAAAGAAGAGCGAGTGTGGTGTTTGTGATGCACGCTGACAGGCACAGGCAGGGGGGGGGGAGAGAGGAGGTCCTCCAGCCGGAGCAGGAAGCCATCCGTCAGCCACACTGTCATGAACACGACGGAGCAGCCGCGCAGCGACGTCCATACCCTCGGACACCGCCATGAGGACGTCGACGGTTGGCCAGCAGAGCAGCAGCAGAGCCGCCGGTGATTAGACGCATCCTGCCTGCGAGTCGGTGGCGCCATGAAGGAGCTGAAGGGCTGCGGTATGCGCTCCACCGTGGGCTTCCTGTCCCGCCGAGAGATGACGGGCCAGCCGCTCATGAAGGAGGAGTTCCAGCGGCGCAGGATGGCCGGCTGCACCAGCCTCTACAAGAAGGATATGCTGGGACACTTCGGCTGCGTCAACGCCATCGAGTTCTCCAACAACGGCGGCGAGTGGCTGGTGTCTGGTCGGTGAAAGACTACTCCGTTGCTAGCTGCGTTAGCATGCTAAGCTAACTAGCATTGCCAGACAGCTCGCTGCTAAGTTAGCACAGCTGAGCGAATATTAGAACTGCTTTTTATGGCCCTTCGTGTTAGTTGTTGCATCCACCACACCTTTTTGTGGCCAAAAGTATGCTGGAAAACAGTCGCCTGGCCCAGCATAAACACTATAGCCTGCAATGTTTGGTCATCACTGTCAAGTGGTTAGCTAGCATTAGCTTTGTTGTTATTGACAACATTGCCTCGTTATTGCAATATTCTCCCAAATAATATATATATATTTTTACAAAGCTAGTAGTCTTCATAGACCAGCAAATTCATTTGGTAACTACATTTTCACAAAACATTTCCCTAAAAAAGCAAATCAATTTAGGTATGTGTGTAAAATGTAGAAAAATAATTATTCAGTACACACTACATGCATACTTCAGTACACACTACATGCATACTTCAGTACACAATACATGCATACTTCAAAACACACTACATGCATACTTAGGTACACACTACACGACATGCATACTTCAGTACACACTACATGACACTACATGCATACTTCAGTACACACTACACGACACACTACATGCATATTTCAGTACACACTACATGACACACTACATGCATACTTCAGTACGCACTACATGACACTACATGCATATTTCAG
The DNA here is from genome assembly GCF_033978785.1 of Entelurus aequoreus. Classification (NCBI taxonomy): domain Eukaryota; kingdom Metazoa; phylum Chordata; class Actinopteri; order Syngnathiformes; family Syngnathidae; genus Entelurus; species Entelurus aequoreus. Next base: position 13,260,041 of record NC_084733.1, on the reverse strand, counting down.
TACACATTACATGCAAACTTCAGTACACACTACATGCATACTTCAGTACACACTACACAACACACTACATATATACTTCACTACACACTTCATGACTACATGACACACTACATGCATACTTAAGTACGCACTACATGACATACTACATGCATATTTCAGTACACACTACATGACACACTACATGCAAACTTCAGTACACACTACATGCATACTTCAGTACACACTACATGACACACTACATGCATACTTCAGTACACGTTACATTACACTACATGCATACTTCAGTACACACTACATGCATACTTCAGTATGCACTACATGACACACTACACGCATACTTCAGTACACACTACATGACACACTACATGCATACTTCAGTACACACTACATGACACACTACACGCATACTTAAGTACACACTACATGACACACTACATGCATATTTCAGTACACACTACATGCATACTTCAGTACACACTACATGCATACTTCAGTACACACTACATGCATACTTCAGTACACACTACATGACACGCTACATGCATACTTCAGTACACACTACACGACACACTACATGCATACTTCAGTACACACTACATGCATACTTCAGTATGCACTACATGACACACTACATGCATACTTCAGTACACACTACATGACACACTACATGCATACTTCAGTACACACTACATGACACACTACATGACACACTACACGCATACTTAAGTACACACTACATGACACACTACATGCATATTTCAGTACACACTACATGCATACTTCAGTACACACTACATGCATACTTCAGTACACACTACATGCATACTTCAGTACACACTACATGACACGCTACATGCATACTTCAGTACACACTACACGACACACTACATGCATACTTCAGTACACACTACCTGCATACTTCAGTACACACTACATGACACACTACATTCATACTTCAGTAAACACTACATGACACACTACATGCATATTTCAGTACACACTACATGCATACTTCAGTGCACACTACATGCATACCTAAGTACACACTACATGCATACTTCAGTACACACTACATGACACACTACATGCATACTTCAGTACACACTACATGCAAACTTAAGTACACACTAGATGCATACTTCAGTACACACTACACGGCACACTTCATGCATACTTCAGTACACACTACATGCAGCGAATACACACATACCTAATCAATCTTGTCATACTGACGGCTGTTTTAGAGGAGGTATTTAATAAGAGTAATGATCTTATACCAAAATATTGTAAAGTGTGTTTATTTGATGAAATCTTGCACTCGGTGTCCTCAGGCGGAGACGACCGCCGAGTGCTGTTGTGGCACATGGAACAAGCCATCCACGCTCGCTCCAAGCCAATCAAGCTGAAGGGCGAGCACCTGTCCAACATCTTCTGCTTAGCCTTCGACAGCACCAACAAGAAGGTCTTCTCTGGAGGTCCTGGCAATGAATTAGTAGCGCGGCGTCACCCGCTGTTGACTCGCAGTCACGCTTGCATCCTTTCTGTTTGTGTGTTGAACAGGAAATGACGAGCAGGTGATTCTTCACGACGTGGAGCGGTGGGTCTTTGCGGTGTCTTCATGCCGTCCACGTTGTCTTCCACCAGAAAATAAAGCATTCGTTGTCCTCTTTCAGGAGGGAGACTCTGAATGTGTTCTTGCACATCGACGCCGTGTACAGTCTGTCCGTCAGCCCCGTCAACGACAACGTCTTCGCCAGCTCGTCGGACGACGGACGAGTCCTCATCTGGGACACTCGCGAGCCGCCACACGGAGGTAAAAGTTTGTCTACCTTTTTGGAATGTTGTCTGACATCAAAATGACCTAAAACATGATTGGGCGTATTAGTGGACAGTGTTGGCGCTAGGAAGTCATAAGTCATTAAATGGGGTCCCACTTTTTTGTAAGCGTTTTGAAAACAAATGATAAATGTATGCATTAGCCTGTTATGTCTCACATTCTATATTGTGTTTTGGATAAAAATGTTGTCATAAACGTTACTTGATTCATTTAAAAAATAATACAAAAGAAAACACATTGTTATGTATATGTAAATGTATTCAGTTATAAACATTCATTCACTTTCTTCTTTCCTCCATGGGTCTAAACTAGAGATGTCCGATAATATCGGACTGCCGATATTATCGGCCGATAAATGCTTTAAGATGTAATATCGGAAATGATCGGTATCGGTTTCAAAATTATCGGTATCGGTTTCAAAAAGTAAAATGTATGACTTTTTAAAACGCCGCTGTGTACACGGACGTAGGGAGAAGTACAGAGCGCCAATAAACCTTAAAGGCACTGCCTTTGCGTGCCGGCCCAGTCACATAATATCTACGACTTTTCACACACACAAGTGAATGCAAGGCATACTTGCTCAACAGCCATACAGGTCACACTGAGGGTCGCCGTATAAACAACTTTAACACTGTTACAAATACGCACCACACTGTGAACCCACACCAAACAAGAATAACAAACACTTTTCGGGAGAACATCCGCACCGTAACACAAATACCCAGAACCCCTTGCAGCACTAACTCTTCCGGGACGCTACAATACCCTCACCTCAACCTCGGCCCCCGCAACCCCGCCCACCTCAACCTCCTCATGCTCTCTCAGGGAGAGCATGTCCCAAGTTCCAAGCTGCTGTTTTGAGTCATGTTAAAAAAAATAATGCACTTGGTGACTTCAATAATAAATATGGCAGTGCCATGTTGGCATTTTTTTCCATAACTTGAGTTGATTTATTTTGGAAAACCTTGTTACTTTGTTTAATGCATCCAGCGGGACATCACAACAAAATTAGGCATAATAATGTGTTAATTCCACGACTGTATATATCGGTATCGGTTGATATCAGTATCGGTAATCAAGAGTTGGACAATATCGGAATATCGGATATCAGCAAAAAAGCCATTATCGGACATCTCTAATTTTTATATAATAAGTTGTAGGTGTATTTATTTCAATATAAAAGTGTATAAAGTTTTTTGCTTCGGTCATGAAATTATGATAATCGTGCGCCAGGCCAAACATGTATTATTTAACGCTTAAATGTCTAGAGTCTACATCAATTTCAGATCTATCTCAATTCTAAGTTTTTAAAAAAAAATGTATATGTTGTTTTTTTTGTTTGTTTGTTTTCTGCCCTTTTTGCCAGAGAAAACAGTTTTTTTTATGGCAAACACACAAAATATGCAAAATCTTCCACAAATAATATTTTTTAAAGTGGTATATTTGATGTGAAGTAATCTGATCTTTGGATAGGTCAATAATTCATAAAAACATTGATTTTGATTCAATATTATGTTTTGAGCAATGACAGTTTTTAAGAAAAAAACAGCTTTGTTTTATTAGTCAACACTGCAACTTTTTCAAAATTACATTTCACCTGTAAGCTTTTTTTTATTCCACTTTTGTTAAGTTTTTGTTTATTTAAATAGTATTTTTAGAATGTGCCGTGGGCCTTTAAAAAATTAGCCACGGGCAGCGAATGGCCTCGGGGCCACACTTTTGACACCCCTGCTATAGATAATAAAAAATGTAATCTGATAAGTCTAACGATAAAAAGCAGAGCTGTCACGCCAAATTTCTTCCCTCTACAAAAACCTTCCCTCCCCCATTTACTTCTGGGGCTGCGTCCAATAAAATCACAAAGTTGCCGGGGGTCCTTAACCTGCACGCGACTGTCCTGTTTCGCGCCTGTACAAAAAAAAAACAATCGATTTCTTCAGATTCCAGCAGCTGTCAAAGACGAAGTATCCTTCCAGCGACGGGCAGTCAAAGCCGAAGTGCTATCGATCGCTGTCAATGACGTAAGAGGAAACATGACCACGGAAGTAAATGGGGGAGGGAAGGTTTTTGTAGAGGGAAGAAATTTGGCGTGACAGAGCCAGTCAGCATTTCTGCTTCAGTCAACAATGACGGTGATGTCAATGTCAGCGATGCTAACTTGTCAGCCACTTCTCCAAGAGACTCCTTTTGAACACTTCTTACACATTAACACTTCAAAAGGCACATATTTTCCCCGTTTGTTGACCTGCAAAGTATGTTTTTGGGGTGGAGGAGTCTGGTCGGGTGCTGGTTAGCTCCATCCTCGAACAATGTCGATCCAGCGGGAGATAAAAGTGAAGTTTCCATGGACTCACAAAGACTAAAACAACTCCTTTACTGGAGTCATGGCACAGGATGAAGTTAAAAAGGTTGACTTTACACTCACCTTAGTGTTTACCATGAAGTCTTTCTTTTGACAGCACCCCCGCGGTAAAGTTGTCCTAGTCCAAACTGAGGCAGTATTTGTGATTGATAACCCTTTCTGCGAATCTAAATTTAAGAAATTGTTCCAGACATTTCATTACTTTGAAGACGACCAATAAAAACGCGGAGAAGACAGGGTCGGTAAAAAAAAATTTGCGTCCCAGGGACGTGCGGACTTTCGAAAATGCGCGTCCTTTCTGATTTCAATGCGTAAAAAGACACAAAAAGTGTGTTAACGGTATCAGTGGTGGAATATTTTCCACCTTTAAGCAGAATACAAAGCCTTTGTTTCGTTCTGCTTGAGGAGACACACGCACGCACACATATATCAGTGTTTCCCACACATTCATTTATTTGTGGCGGCCCGCCACGAAAGAATTAAGGCCGCCACAAAAAAATTATTATTATTTTTATTTTTTAAATTTTTTATTTTTTATTATTATTTTATTTTTTTGTCCTGTCCAGCTTCTCAGGAAAATCATATAGTTGATGTAGATGCCCATATCGGCTGTTCAGATTTACTTTACAAAAGAGAAGTGTAGGATCAAGATTTTTGGAGCTCTTTGTTCAGTGTATCAGATGTTTGATGAAGCCTTGTGTCTATCTACCACTACTACTGTTTTCTGTTTATTTGTTACTGACTGTGGCAGGACACCTCTGCCTCTGTTTCACTTTATGTTGCTGGTAAATAATATGGTTGTAGTAGTAGGCTAAAGTTAAATTATTTAGTATGCACTAATTAAAGGGGCAGAGCTTTAAGAGACATTTTAGCTTTTATATTTTTATAAGATATATTTTTTGTAAGAACCACAATTAATAAATATATTTCAGTGAATAACTTATTGTTCAAATCTGTATATAAATATGTACATAAAGTGTTGTAATTATATTGTAAAATGGATGGATGGATGGACATTTAAAACAAAACTGTTATTAATTAGTAAGTATACATTTTTTGAGCCTTTTTAGAGAAAATCATATCATTGTAGTAAATTATGCAAATTACTCGATGATGTCATGGTGACCACGCCCATAGCCACGCCCATAGCCACGCCCCCACCGCCACAGGTATCTTGGCAGTTTATGGGAAACACTGTTATGATAATTAAAGGTGTCATAAAGTAACAGCCTTAAGAGAGAGTGGAGAAAGAGGTGTGTGTGTGCTCAGCATACGCATCAAGTTAAATTTCAGTTTCAGTTCCTGCCAAGACGAGCAACCTAAGTGGACAAAAGCATGAGATAATTAAAACCAACGGTTTCCATCCAATCTGATGAAGCTTGAGAGGTGCTCTAATGAGGGATAGGCGAAATTGAAAAACTTGAGGCTGCAATTGCTGCCTAAGGTGCATCAACAAAGTAATTAGCAAGGGCTAAGATTTTTTAGTTTTAATGAATGTGTTAAATTAAAAAAAACTTTTCACATTGTCATTAATGGGGCATTGTATGTAGAATTTTGAGAACAAAAAAATATTTATTCCTATTTTGAAATAAGGCTGTGCTATAACATAATGTGGAAAAAGTGAAGCACTGTGAATCCTTTCCGGATGCACTGTACATGTTTTCTCAATTTCTTTGTAAATTCTATCCTAAGTATTGTAAAGCTAGGATTGGGTTGGAATTGGGGTTGTTGTATTTTTTTTCTTTACTAGATATGACATTTTTTAATTTTAGTAAATAAAATAAAGAACATTTAAAATTGTGTTTTTGGCCGACACTGCGTGCATAAGTACTACCTCAGTAGCCAAGAGGAGCTTTTGTAACTTGTAGCCTGTTTTGGAAAGGTTTTCTTATTATTTCTATACCAAATAATATAATGCGAGATTCGTTTTGAAACGAATCCAATCCTGAGGTGCACAAAGATTCCCACCTCTATAGAATATTCTTTAAAATAAATCAGCGATGCAGTTAATCCGCAAATATTTAAGAGAGACTAATTGAAATTGCTCCACAGAAAATAACAAAAGGTTGTTTTGACTCCAAGGCTTCCCTCCTACAAGTGTCAAGTGTCCCATACAACAATTTGATTATATGTGGAATGAAGTCGAAATCGTTTTAGTGCAGCAAAGTTTGTAAAGAAGTGCAGTTTTGTTCTGTTGTTTCAGAGCCATTCTGCCTGGCCAGCTACCCATCAGCTTTCCACAGCGTGATGTTCAACCCCGTGGAGCCCAGACTGCTCGCCACCGCCAACTCCAAGGAGGGAGTGGGACTGTGGGACATCCGCAAGCCCCGCAGGTTAGGCTACAAAGACAAGTTTCTTTGTGAAGGCAGAATTGTAAACAGTGCTGTGGTACCTAATGTAGTGTCTCATTGTGTCCACCAGGTGGCACTACTAATGAATGTATTTTCTTTCCACCAATCACGTCTTTGTGGCGTTTTAGCTCGCTGCTGCGCTATGGCGGCAGCATGTCTCTGCAGAGCGCCATGAGCGTTCGCTTCAACAGCACGGGCACCCAGCTCCTGGCTCTGCGGCGGCGCCTTCCGCCCGTCCTCTACGATCTACACTCGCGCCTCCCCAGCTTCCAATTTGACAACCAGGGCTACTTCAACTCCTGTACCATGAAGAGTTGCTGCTTTGCAGGCGACAGAGATCAGGTTGGTGACATCTCTTTCTATTTACATCCTTTTATTCCATTGAGTAATGTCTATTAGTGCTGGGGTGATATGACTGAAAACTGTTATTACTATATAGATGTTTGTCAGTCGATATTGATATTTTTATGACAGTGTTTCCCACACATTCATTTATTTGTGGCGGCCCGCCACGAAAGAATTACGTCCGCCACAAATAATTTTTTTTTTTTTTTTGTCCTGTCCAGCTTCTCAGGCAAATCATATAGTTGATGTAGATGCCTATATAGGCTGTTCAGATTTACTTTACAAAAGAGAAGTAGGATACTTCTCTTGCTGCCTTATTTGTATTTGACCACTACTGTTTTTCTGTTTATTTGTTACTGACTGTGGCAGGACACCTCTGCCTCTGTTTCACTTTATGTTGCTGGTAAATAATATGGTTGTAGTAGTAGGCTAAAGTTAAATTATTTAGTATGCACTAATTAAAGGGGCAGAGCTTTAAGAGACATTTTAGCTTTTATATTTTATAAGATATATTTTTTGTAAGAACCCCAATTAATAAATATATTTCAGTGAATAACTTATTGTTCCAATCTGTATATAAATATGTACATAAAGTGTTGTAATTATATTGTAAAATAGATGGATGGATGGATGGCTGGATGGACGTTTAAAACAAAACTGTTATTATTAATTAGTAAGTATACATTTTTTGAGCCTTTTTAGAGAAAATCATATCATTGTAGTAAATTATGCAAATCACTATATGATGTCATGGTGACCACGCCCATAACCACGCCCCCACCGCCACAGGTATCTTGGCAGTTTATGGGAAACACTGTATGACCTATTTGAAATGAGGACCAGGAGAAAAATACATTAAATGTAAACATTTTTATTTCAAATTTAACCTACCTCTGATTATAACCCCCTCATCTGATAGAGGGGAACTGCACTTTTGTGCCTATCAATCCCAATCCTTATGAGAGACAAAAAGACAAAAGTTTTTTGTTTTTTTGGCAGTACATGTACAAATCGGTCATTCTAGATCAGTGGTTCTTAACCTTGTTGGAGGTAATGGATCTGTCCTGATACAGCATCTACGTGTACATATAAATGTACATAACTTAAAAAATAACGAGAAGAAATATTTTAAGGCAACACTTGCCTTGACCTTAAAAAGTTAAAATTTGAGGCCTGGAGCAGTGTGTGTACTTTGGCATTAGCAGCGTTTGTGTTTTTGCATTTATGAGTGTTTTCATCCACCCGTGTACATGTTTACTCTACCAATTTACCATTTGAATGGCTTGAATATGCCATAAAGTAGGAAGTCACTCAGTTAAAATGGTGATGGATTTTGAGGCTGTGATTATTTTGAGGAGGATTTTTACATGTGTTTGCTTAAATATATTGGCCCATTTATGACTATTTTATCTTAAAAAACGAAGAACAATCAGAGAATCTAATCAATCAATGAAATGTTGTCCTTTTGAGTTATGTTTCTAACTAAATAACTAACTGACAAACCATGCCTAGCGAATAAATTAAAGATGTCCTAGATTTGCAAATATACACTAGGTAGATCCTCACCTAGCGTTTACGTTGGATCAAAAATGAATAGGAATAAGTGAGGGTTTTTTTAATGCTGACCTAAATATAATAAGTAAACATAAGTGTTTAGATGGGAAAAGGGAGTTGCAGCTATGAAACCAGCAGAGAGCGCTGTATTACAAGTGATTGTGTTCACTTGACGGTCTTCATGTGTTGGCTGGGAAGTTACGTGCCAAAGCAAGGTGGCGCTGTAACCTAAGTCAGGTATTTATTGTTTTCACATCATGGAAAATGTATGAAAATGACATTGATAGTTAACAAGCATTTTTATAGAATGATCTTAAGGTGTGGATGATTATTTTATACAAGTCAGCTGGAATAAACTGTGACTTTAATGAGGACAAGCACAATTGAAAAAAATAATGAATAAAAATAAGAAATGTTAAATATGTACAAAATTAGGCCAAATATAATAATTGTTAATGAAGAAAGATTAATAGGATAAAATGTAACAAAAGGAATCGCTATATATGATACAAAAATGTAATTGGAAAATGACTTTCAGTTCCTACTAGAATATGCAATTTCGGGAGAAATTACGTGTGAATGCTGTATGTGCGTGTGCAAGCCGCAGAAACGCCCAAGCCGCTGATATATGCACGTTGAACCAAAATGCTAACGTTAGCATGCCGACATTTAAAAAAGCGACAGGTACCAAGTTCTATGACCCTCAGGTGTACTCATGCAAAATTAGCTAAAAAAAGCTTAACAGTTAAAAAGGGTCAGGTACCAAGTTATGACTCTGGGGTGTATGGCTGAACATTTGGCTTTAAATGTTTCTCATTATCATCCCACTGGGTTGAGTTTTTCCTTGCCCTGATGTGGGATCTGAACCGAGGATGTCGTTGTGGCTTGTGCAGCCCTTTGAGACACTTGTGATTTAGGGCTATATAAATGAACATTGATTGATTGATTGATTGATAAATGTTAGTATGCTAAGAGTTGGCATGTGTGAAGTACCAAGTTATATGACTCTGAGGTGTACAGCGGCAAAACTGTCTATTAAGTATAAATAATACTAATCTTGGCATGCTATCGTGAAGAATGGAATAAGAATAAATAGATGAAAAATGGTGTAGAATAACGTGTGAATGCTTTGAAGCAATCACACAATAAGAAGTTTGAACTGGACTGAATGTTACACGTGAGTAAAAGTCCTAAAGCCTTTGACTAATGTGCAAAAATGTATTTCTACAACTCAAGCCTACAAAGGATACAGTATCTTTCTTCTGTACATAAACTACATAAACATAGATTATGTTTTTGCTGATTAACACCCCTAATGTCAAAAGCAGGTTGATGTGTGTAATATGTTTGGTGATTAAATATACCTTATAGTGCATAGTATTACTTTGTATGTTTTCATTTTGACAAGATGCTAACCAGAACTGCTTTGTTGTTCCTAACTGGACTCTTCTGTTGTTGTCTTCAGTACATCCTGTCTGGGTCGGACGACTTCAACCTCTACATGTGGAAAATCCCCAAGGACCCCGAAGCAGGTTAGTTTAGAACTTCGTCCTGGCCTTGACTGCATCTGTCCAAGTACAACACACAGGAAGTGATGTCATAGGCCAATTTGGCACTTGTTTGTCGATACCTTGTCATCCAAGCGATAGGAAATAGTCAACTCACAATACAATATAAAAAAAGAGCCAATTAAAAGTGTTCAACAAATTTTTGTCGATACAAAATAATTTCTCGACAAATCTTAGACAGCTTAAATGAGTGATTTGCTTCATAAGATGTGGTCATTTTTTTCATGTTGTGTGATTTGTCATTAAATGGAAACATAATGTCTGAATTGTACACTCAAAAAAATACTAAGAGTTGAAGCAAATATTCTTTGACACTTTGTATTATTACCAGCTACCTGTCGGAGGCCCCTGTAGTCTGTAGCACTATCGTAAAGTGTCGTGTCACTGTTGTAAAGTGTAGTGTTATTATCAAAGTAGTGACGTCACTATCTTAAAGTGACGTATCTTAAACACTTATGTTCAAGTTAACTACACAACTGGTGTTGTGAGGATAATGATAATAAATGATAAATGGGTTATACTTGTATAGCGCTTTTCTACCTTCAATGTACTCAAAGCGCTTTGACAGTATTTCCACATTCACCCATTCACACACACGTTCACACACTGATGGCGGGAGCTGCCATGCAAGGCGCTAACCAGCACCCATCAGGAGCAAGGGTGAAGTGTCTTGCCCAAGGACACAACGGACGTGACTAGGATGGTAGAAGGTGGGGATTGAACCCCAGTAACCAGCAACCCTCCGATTGCTGGCACGGCCACTCTACCAACTTCGTCACGCTGTCCCAGGATAACATACTATTATAAATGTAAATGACAACAAGAAAGCAGAGTTGATAAAGACACTTCTAACAAAGCTAGCTAGCATTAATACTATGTTAGCACATACCTTATGGATGTGATAGTCCCATGTAGCTTCCCCGTCACACTAAAAGCCAGCTCTGAACTACTCCATTGCTCTTTTTTTATATTTGACAAAATATCACTGCATTAAAAAGACACATTTATAGTCCAATTACCAGAAGCTAGGCAGATAACTCAAGCTCGCTGCGACAGCCAAGGCAAAAATAATACACGAAGATGACAGAAAGGTCAAACTACAATGCGTTTAATAAGTGATCGATCAGACGCTCTAGTATTGATTGGCTTAGCCTGTAGCAAACTATCGTGAAGCTGTTGTCAGTCCATGGATTTACTGCTTATTTACTGCATTATTATTACCCAATCTGCTTTACGTTGTCTTCCATCTTGTAAACAATGCAGTGTAAGCCGCATACATCAGGAGTGTCATCTCGTCACACCGCTTTGCTTTCTTGAAACTTTACACACAGACTTATGTATATCTGTTTCTATTACTATATGATTGTCAGCTGAAGCCAGCATGAACAAATGTGTGTGACGGAAAGCTTTGCTTTTAGGAGGCCCGGGTCGTGTGGTGAACGGGGCCTTTATGATCCTGAAGGGCCACCGCTCCATCGTGAACCAGGTTCGCTTCAACCCCCACAGCTACATGATCTGCTCCTCCGGTGTGGAGAAAGTCATCAAGGTCTGTGTTTTCATATGCATTCAACAGTGTATAACAGTATATTGTAGTAGAATTTGACTCAACTTTATATTTATATACAGTGTACTCTTGTCGTCATATAAACTGGTAAAGAAAATCAGTATTTGACCCCCTGTTTAAATTTTTTTTGTAACTTTACCCTTAGACACATATCAGGGCTGTAGGGTGCGACAAATCTACTCGCAAATGCGACTAAGAATAGACCGTGCGACTTGAAAAAAGCTTGCCGCACATGTGCGAATAGGGATTTCAACCCTTTCAACCAATTTTGCTCTTAAAAGAAATCCATCCAAATTTGATCAAACTAACCAAATGGACAGTGATTGACGCAGAAGTATTGATCAGTGCGTGCTGAGAGCTGTGTGTCCGTTCTTCCTGCACCATGAACAGAGGGTATCCCCGCTCCTCCTAGTTCACACACTCAGGCTGACTCAACCTTTCCAACACGGAAGAAAGAAGATTTCAGTTGGGGGAACTGGTCTGTAAAATTAAAAAAATGTCACCACCTTAAAACTTGACACAAACAACTGCACTGCGTGCTAGTGACTACGTGGGTGGGAGTGAATATTAGACAAGAAGTGACATGTAAACAATACCCTGTTTGTTGACATGAACTTACAGCCAGGGAAGCACATTCAATCTATTTATTAAGCAGAGGTAACACAAACCAGATAAAGAGTCAAGGGGTAGGGTACAACGTCGGACATGCGCAAATTTTCGGGATTTATGCAAATCCCAAAATACACAAACGTTGGTTTTGCATAATATTGTGAAATTAAACCCCAGATAATAGGTTTTCTAATAGGTTCCATTTAGACACACCCGCATGTTGAAGCACAGCACGTCTGACTACGGTAGCCATAATGCGCTGACAATCCATCAAGTGGTGCAGCTTCGTAGGTTACCAAAGTCGTACTAAAACATTTTGACAGATTTGCACACCACAAAAAAAACATCACAGTAATCACATAAGTGCGTTGTCAAGTCTTACGGCGCTCCTTCTTGCACTGTGGATATAACAGTCTAATGCTGAAGCAGCTCCTCAGGGCCTCCACAGTGGCGTGAATGTGGTGAGAGGGATTGGACATTATGGATGTCAACTTGGTCAGCATTCTTCTGTCAGCCACATCATACATGCTGTCTAGTGGGCACCTAAGACGGAGTCAACCCTCTTAATCAGTTAAGTCTGTTCCTGTCTCTGACCGTGCTGCCCCCACCCCAGCAAACGGCGGCATAGAACACCGCAGAAGCCACCACAGTGTCGTAAAAGGTGCGCAGCAGTGACCCGTACACCCCGAAGGACCTCAGTCTCCTCGAGAGGTGTGGACGACTTTGACCCTTCTTGGACACAGCGTTTAAATTGTGAGTCCAGTCCAGTTTAGGTATTTAAAGGCCTACTGAAATGACATATTCTTATTTAAACGGGGATAGCAGGTCCATTCTATGTGTCATATTTGATCATTTCGCGATATTGCCATATTTTTGCTGAAAGGATTTAGTAGAGAACATTGACGATAAAGTTCGCAACTTTTGGTCGCTGATAAAAAAAGCCTTGCCTGTACCGGAAGTAGCGTGACGTCACAGGTTGTAAAGCGCCTCACATCTGCACATTGTTTACAATAATGGCCACCAACAGCGAGAGCGATTCAGACCGAGAAAGCGACGATTACCCCATTAATTTGAGCGAGGATGAAAGATTTGTGGATGAGGAAAGTGAGAGTGAAGTATTAGAGGGCAGTGGAAGCGATTCAGATAGGGAAGATGCTGTGAGAGGCGGGTGGGACCTGATATTCAGCTGGGAATGACTAAAACAGTAAATAAACACAAGACATATATATACTCTATTAGCCACAACACAACCAGGCTTATATTTAATATGCCACAAATTAATCCGCATAACAAACACCTCCCCCCTCCCGTCCATATAACCCACCAATACAACTCAAACACCCGCACAACACACTCAATCCCACAGCCCAAAGTACCGTTCACCTCCGTAAAGTTCATACAGCACATATATTTCCCCAAAGTTACGTACGTGACATGCACATAGCGGCACGCACGGACGGGCAAGCGATCAAATGCGTACTCACGGTAGCGCGTCTGCTATCCAACTCAAAGTCCTCCTGGTTGTGTTGCTGCAGCCAGCCGCTAATACACCGCTTCCCACCTACAGCTTTCTTCTTTGCTGTCTTCATTGTTCATTAAACAAATTGCAAAAGATTCACCAACACAGATGTCCAGAATAATGTGGAATTTTGCGATGAAAACAGATGACTTAATAGCTGGCCACAATGGTGTCCCAATATGTCCGCACAATCCGTGACGTCACGCGCAAACGTCATCATACCGAGACGTTTTCAGCAGAATATTTTGCGGGAAATTTAAAATTGCACTTTACTAATCTAACCCGGCCGTATTGGCATGTGTTGCAATGTTAAGATTTCGTCATTGATATATAAACTATCAGACTGCGTGGTCGGTAGTAGTGGGTTTCAGTAGGCCTTTAAATGAGTCCACTAGTTCTATATGTGATCCCTGGATGTTCACCGGTGTGGGTGGTGGAGCTGACCGCCCGATATCAATCACAGGCTCTTATGTTTTACTGGTGTTCAAGTGCAGGGGATTACGTGCACACCAGTCAACGAAGCCTTCCTGCTCGATTCCCCCGGGCACACATCCCACCACTGTGGAGTCGTCTGAGAACTTCTGCAGATGGCAGCGGGTGAAGTCATGCCTAAAGTCTGAGGTATAGAGCGTGAACAGGTAAGGTGAGAGCCCCATGTGCTGCAAACTACCACATCTGAAGGACAGTCAGGCAGCCTTACGTACTGCGGCCTGTCGATAAGGTAGTTAATGATCCATGCAGCCAGGTGTTGGTCCACTCCCACCTCTTCCAGTTTCACCCGCAGCAGTGCCGGCTGGATGGTGTTGAAAGCACTGGAGAAGTCAAAGAACATGACTCTAACCGCACTTCCTGCAGTTTGCAGGTGGGTGAGGGCCCGATGCAGCAGGTAGATGATTGCATCATCCACCCCGATGCCTTGACAGTAAGCAAACTGCAAGGGGTCCATTGCTGACACTGTCTGCGTGCATAGGTGGTTGAGGATTATCCGCACCATGGTCTTCATGAGGTGGGAGTTTAGGGCAACAGGTCTGAAGTGGTTTGGCTCCTTGGGGTGAGGTGTTTTAGGGATTGGAACCACACAGGAAGTCTTCCAGAGTGTAGGGACTTTTTCCAGGCTGAGGCTCAGGTTAAAAATGTAATGGACCACAACAGTTAACTGTTCCGCACATTCCCTGAGTAGCCTGGAACTGATGCCATCTGGGCCTGTAGCCTTCATGACCTTGTTCCTTCCCAACTCCCTCCTCACTTGATGCAGACTGATGGAGTGTTCGGTGGGTGATGGCTGGGTGCGGTGAACTGGGCTGGTGGGATGTGGGGGGCTGACTGAGAGGGGTTTGTTCGGAAGGTGTGGACCACGCTGAGGTGTAAACTGCTGGTGTGGTGTGGATGTGAAGGGGTTTCAGTGGGGCCAGAGTCAAAACTGTAGAAAAAAACATTAAGTTTGGTGGCCCATTATTGGTTGCCAGAAGCCTGGTGACCACTTCCACCTCTTCCATGACCTGAAATCTGTTTCAGGCTGGTCGACTTTTCACGGATGTTATTTTGCTCAAGCCGTTGTTGCAGTTTTTGTTTGTAGTCCTTCTTACACCGCATGATCTTGTATTTAAGATCCTGCTGGACTCTTCTCAGCCCCTCCTTGTTTCCTGAGGTGAAAGCCCTCTTCTTCTTGTTTGGTAGGGCCTTCAGCTCAGTGGTGACCCAGGGTTTATTGTTGGCAAAACACCGGACCATCTTGGAGGGCACAGTGTTTTCCACACAGAAGTTCATATATCCTGTGGTGCACTCTGTCAAAACTGTCGATGTCTTCTCCATGTGGGCTGCAGAGTACATCTCACTCTGTGGTGTCAAAACAGTCCCTCAACTGCTCACATACCTCCTCCGTCCACTGCATCACACTTCTCCTTTGTGGTGGCTGTTTTTTTATGTAAGTACAAAAGTACCCTTGCTTACTTATTAGCATATTACAAAAAAAAAGTTAGAATAATACATGAGTGATACATACAGTGGTTACAAATGTATAGGAGGCAGTCATCACAGTTGACATTCTTCACACAAAGTCACAAATTCTCCATGATTGTTGGTCCAAAGCAAGTAAAGATTTTGTCAAATTGAGGGTAAAAAGTGATGTTTTTCGTTGTTCTGTGTATTTTTTTCATGTTTGTTAGAGTGCCTGCTGGTCACGAAACACTCAAGGAATGTAGCAGCAAATTGTGTCTATACGGTCGCAAAGTTATACTTAAAATAAAGGCGCGTTTTATTGTAAGTCTATGAGATGGAGTATACTTAGAAATACCGTATTTTCCGCACCATAAGGCGCCCCGTGTTGTAAGCCGCACCTTCAATGAATGGCATATTTCAAAACTTTGTTTACCTATTAGCCGCCCCGTGTTATTAGCCGCAACTACGCTACGCTAAAGGGAATGTCAAAAAAACAGTCAGATAGGTCAGTCAAACTTTAATAATATATTACAAACCAGCGTTCTAACAACTCTGTTCACTCCCAAAATGTAATGTGCAAATGTGCAATCACAAAAATAGTAACACTCAAAATAGTGCAGAGCAATAGCAACATCAATAACTCAACATTGCTCATACGTTAGTGTCACACAACACACAAAATAAACATTTAAAGCTCACTTTCTGAAGTTATTACTCATCCACAAATCCCTCAAATTATTCTTCTTCGGTGTGCTTAACTTGTTTTTTGACACCATCTGTGATGTGGACGCGCATGCAGTCGTAGATCAACAGGGACGGAGCTGCGTGAAAAAAGTCACCCGGTCTCTCCGCTCATCTTTTCTTCATCCATCCATCCCTTCGAGTTAGCTTTTATGATGACGCCGGCTGGAAAGTTCTCTTTTGGCAAGGTCTTCCTTTTGAATATCACAGTGGGTGGAAGTTTCTGGCCGTTAGCATGGCAAGCTAGAAACCACGGTGAGGACGACTTCTCATTGACTGTGGTGCGAATATTCACCGTACGTGTTCCCGTTGTATCCACAGTGCGGTTCACATGAATATCAAAAGTCAGTGGAACCTTGTACGCGTGTCTCTTAGTAGGAGACATTTTGTGGTCTTTACAGAAACACACAAATGAAATGAAAGGTAATATCCGCGCGCTTCTTCTTCTACGGGGGCGGGTGCTCACCTTGGCGGTTGCTTACAGTAGAAGAAGAAGCGCTTCCTCTTCTATGGGGGCGGTTGCTTACCGTAGAAGAAGAAGCGCTTCCTCTTCTACGGGGAAAAAAGATGGCGGCTGTTTACCGTAGTTGCGAGACCTAAACTTTATGAAAATAAATATTAATATTAATCCATATATAAGGCGCGCTGTCAGCTTTTGAGAAAAATTGTGGTTTTTAGGTGCGGCTTATGGTGCGGAAAATACGGTATATATAGACGTATTATTTTTGTCAGAAAAATGTACGTCAAAGCGACAGCACGTGCATGCTTCCAGGCACGGCGGCACACGTCCTTGGTAGCAAACATGGCGCCTTTCGTTTAGTTGGCCATACGCTATACACGACTCTGGCTTCTCTTATGTGTGACTTCCATCTACTGGTCACACTTTTCATTACACCATGTAACAAATAAAATTACTTCGAGGTCAGTAAGTACAGCCAGAATTAATCCGTACATTAGGTGCACCGGGTTATAAGGCTAACTGTCAATTAAAAAAAAAAAAATTAAACCATTTTAAATGCGCCTTATAGTCCAAAAAATATGGTATGTTTGTTTGAAGGAAATAAGTATTTGATCCTCTAACTAATGTCCATGAAACACAAATGAAGGAAGTTAATAAAGTATTTGTGTAAAATGAGTATCACAGTCTAGTGTAAAATAAGTACTGTCTACAAGTACAATTTCTGTAAAGTAGAAAGTTGCGGGAGGTTAACTGTGTGGTCCATGGCAGGTGTGGAGTCCTTACCTACAACCGGACAGTCTTGGCGACCTGGACGGCCACGTGGAGGACAAGTCCCGCAGCTTGTACACACATGAGGAGTACATCAGTCT
This sequence comes from Entelurus aequoreus, assembly GCF_033978785.1. Taxonomy (NCBI): domain Eukaryota; kingdom Metazoa; phylum Chordata; class Actinopteri; order Syngnathiformes; family Syngnathidae; genus Entelurus; species Entelurus aequoreus. The sequence continues at coordinate 13,242,324 of NC_084733.1, read as the reverse complement.
GGTCCTGAACAGCGGCAGCGGTCTGTCCCACGACTACGTGAGCCAGTCCATCCAGGAGGATCCTCGCATGATGGCGTTCTTCGACTCTCTGGTGCGGCGCGAGATCGAGGGCTGGAGCTCGGACTCGGACAGCGACCTGAGCGAGGAGGCCATCATGCAGCTGCATGCTCGCGGACGCCGCTCCACTCGCCTGACGGCGGCGACTCCGGCGGCACCCCCGGCCGCCGCGCAACACAGCGACTCCGATAACTCCAGCTCTTCCTCCCTGGCCGGACCAGAACCCTCAGGAGGCGAGGAGCCGGCCGACGCGGACGGCGAGGGGAGGTCTGGGAGACGGAGCAGACCTCAGCGGCAGCAGTCGGGCTTCCTGGCGAATGATGACTCGGACTCCAGCGAGTTCTGGCTGGACCCAATGCCGCGTCCTCGCTCCCCGAGCCCTCGTAACTACACCACCCTCTCCATACCATCCTCCACGTCCCCCTCGCTCCCCGCCGGCGCCTCCAGCTCCTCGGCGACCACGTCCAGCTCCAGCAGCGAGGACGAGGAGCGGCGCAGTGCGGTGAGACGCCGCAACGTGATGAGGCGGCGCCGCATGGCCGTGGTCTCCCGGGCCGGGGAGCGACCCGACTCGGTGCAGGCCTTGTTCTCCGCTATCGACTCCTGCAGCTACCCGTCCATCTCGGTGGACGACCTGACGTCCTCGTCGGGCGAGGAACAAAACGCCCTACAGATTAAGCCCCGCCTTGACGAGGACAAGTGTCTCAGCCTGGCGGACTTAGTGTGCCCCAGCCCCGTGATGTCTCCCGCCAATCAGGATGGGGCCGAGGAGGCGGAGCTGGACAGACTTTCGGGGGACAGGACTGAAGTGGCGGCGGAGTCTACCCTGGACGGGGCGGCGTGCAGCAGCGCAACTGAGGGCAGCCCAGGATTGAACGGGCGGCGCCGAGCTGCGGGTGAAAACGCCTCCGTCCAGTCGGACGAGGAGGACGGCGTCACGGCGGCGGACATCAGGGCGGCCGAGAGGCTAAAAGGACTCACACAGAAACGGACCCATGTGAGCTCAGAAGAGGGGGATTGTGGGTCGTCGCCCTCTGAGAAAAAGCTCAAAATTTAGTAACCATAGCAACCATGTTGAACTTCTTCAGCTTTTTTTCTTACGGAGTCTTTAGACCCCTGAGATCATCTGAATTTTAAAAGAAGGCAGGAAGTGGGCAAGTATAAGAAGTGATGTCATTTAGTTCTACAAAAGCTCCGCCCACAACGTGGAGCTCCTTCCACCGCAACACAAGACTGACGGAGGACCAAAAAAAGTTTTCTTTGTTTTTTGCCGATCTAAGACAACTTTATCGTAGCTGAAGGTGGATTTTGTTTGACGCTCAGTCCATGCCGCTGTTTAGCAGGCAGCCATCCTGTTTTCTCTCAATTAAAAAGGCTCATTTGTTCTCCTTCCTTCTGCGTTTCAGTCCTTTAAAAGGTCAAGAGTAAACTAATTTGCTGTGTGGCCCAAGCAGGTTGTCACGGCAACGCAGCCTGGACTCGCTGGTGGAAGCGACACTGAAGTCTTGTTGGCGAGCCAGAAGCCAGTCGGGGAAATAATGTCAACTAGCAAACAAGCTGCTGTCTTTCGCCGGCATGGTGAGTTCATGAAAAGGCTGCCCCCCAGTGGCGGAATGTCAGAGGTACACAGCAGTGTCTTTGAAATGTGCTGGAAAATCAGTATTAATAAATGTTGCACACTAACAATTGCACCATGTATATAGAAAAACACGTAAATGCCAAGTTAACATAAACTACAAGTACTTTGTAAACAAAAAAGATTACATCGGGATACACGTGCCCCAACTTAAGAGGTTTTCAGGATATGAGATGTTCATCTAATTGTTATGCTTTAGATTTCAAGCGTCGCCCCCACTAGTTAGTGTAGTGAATGTGACACATCACCCTGTAAGCAACGGCCAAAACATCCGCTCTTACTTGCTAGCTAGCCAGACATGGACGTAACTTTGTTTTTCCCAAGCAAGGGAAGGAAAAAAGTGAGTGTGAAGGACAGTGCAGAGAAGAAATGGATGAAAACGAATTGGAGAAGAAAATCAGCAAAATATGACGAGCTTTGTGAAGCAGTTGGAGCGTAGCACAGCTAGTCTGCGCCATACTGAAGCAGAATGAGTCGATAACGCCAGTAGATGTTAAAATAATATCCAAATGGTGGACATTTATTCATGAAAATATGGTGAAGCTGCTGATGGTGTGTTTGACAGGGAAGCAGCGCGAAGATTTCGTGGAAGGCCACTTTCAAACACTGTTCATTATTGTTACGTCATTTAACTACTGTAATTGTACTACATTCTATTATATTGTTTTATTCAATACTTTGTGTCTAAAAAGAGGTTCTGTAGCAGAACCTCCAGGTTCTGTAACAGCTTCTTCCCTCAGGCCGTAAGACTCTTGAACGCATCATAATAATCCCCTCAATTCCCCCCAAAAATGGATTAACTCGCTGGAATATAAAGACAATATAACATACATCCATAAACGTGCATGCATATGCAAAAGTGCAATATATTTATCCGTACAGTACTCTATTTATTTATATCTGCACCTTATTGCTTTTTTTCCCCCTGCACTACCATGAGCTAATGCAACAAAATTTTGGTCTTATATGTACTGTAAAGTTCAAATTTGAATGACATTTAAAAAGGAAGTCAAAGTCTAAACTTTTATTTAAAGGCATGTTTATATGATATAATTGTGCTGCTATTGGGGGACAAGCACCGATGAAATTGATTTCCATTCATTTTAATGGCCGATGTTGATTTGCAACACAAGTTTTTCAATGAACGAGCTGCGTCAACCAATTTCAACTCGTTGACACGTTACATTTACTCTCATTACATTTACTTTCGTAACTTTTTTGTCAGTAATTTTAATGTAACACGCGTTTTACTTTCACTTGAGTTTTTTTTATCAGAAGAAAGCACGCTACTTTTCATTCTGATCGCTACAAATCATTCATATCATACATTTATTGTTTAAGACTTATTTATTTGGCTCGTTTGACCTCTGTCACATGTCTTGTCAACAATCCGACGTAAGCGCGTGTGACCTTTGACACCATTCCACCAATCAAACGGTGGAATGGTGTATGCTTGAACTACTTTACATATTACAACAATCAATCAATCAAAGTTTACTTATATAGCCCTAAATCACGAGTGTCTCAAAGGGCTGCACAAGCCACGCTCAGATCCCACATCAGGGCAAGAAAAAAAACTCAACCCAATGGAATGACAATGAGAAACCTTGGAAGGGACCGCAGATGTGGGGACCCCCCGGCCCCTGGGCAACCGGTGCAATGGACGTCAAGTGGATTTAGCATAATATTGTGAGAGTCCAGTCCATAGTGGATCTAACATAATAGTGTGAGAGTCCAGTCCATAGTGGATCTAACATAATAGTGTGAGAGTCCAGTCCATAGGGGATCTAACATAATAGTGTGAGAGTCCAGTCCATAGTGAATCTAACATAATAGTGTGAGAGTCCAGTCCATAGTGGATCTAACATAATAGTGTGAGAATCCAGTCCATAGTGGATCTAACATAATATTGTGAGAGTCCAGTCCATAGTGGATCTACCATAATAGTGTGAGAGTCCAGTCCATAGTGGATCTAACATAATAGTGTGAGAATGCAGTCCATAGTGGATCTAACATAATATTGTGAGAATCCAGTCCATAGTGGATCTAACATAATATTGTGAGAGTCCAGTCCATAGTGGATCTAACATAATATTGTGAGAGTCCAGTCCATAGTGGATCTACCATAATAGTGTGAGAGTCCAGTCCTTAGTAGATCTAACATAATAGTGTGAGAATCCAGTCCATAGTGGATCTAACATAATATTGTGAGAGTCCAGTCCATAGTGGATCTACCATAATAGTGTGAGAGTCCAGTCCATAGTGGATCTACCATAATAGTGTGAGAGTCCAGTCCATAGTAGATCTAACATAATAGTGTGAGAATCCAGTCCATAGTGTATCTAACATAATATTGTGAGAGTCCAGTCCATAGTGGATCTAACATAATAGTGTGAGAGTCCAGTCCATAGTGAATCTAACATAATAGTGTGAGAGTCCAGTCCATAGTGGATCTAACATAATAGTGTGAGAATCCAGTCCATAGTGGATCTAACATAATATTGTGAGAGTCCAGTCCATAGTGGATCTACCATAATAGTGTGAGAGTCCAGTCCATAGTGGATCTAACATAATAGTGTGAGAATGCAGTCCATAGTGGATCTAACATAATATTGTGAGAATCCAGTCCATAGTGGATCTAACATAATATTGTGAGAGTCCAGTCCATAGTGGATCAAACATAATATTGTGAGAGTCCAGTCCATAGTGGATCTACCATAATAGTGTGAGAGTCCAGTCCATAGTAGATCTAACATAATAGTGTGAGAATCCAGTCCATAGTGGATCTAACATAATATTGTGAGAGTCCAGTCCATAGTGGATCTACCATAATAGTGTGAGAGTCCAGTCCATAGTAGATCTAACATAATAGTGTGAGAATCCAGTCCATAGTGGATCTAACATAATATTGTGAGAGTCCAGTCCATAGTGGATCTAACATAATAGTGTGAGAGTCCAGTCCATAGTGGATCTAACATAATAGTGTGAGAGTCCAGTCCATAGTGGATCTAACATAATAGTGTGAGAGTCCAGTCCATAGTGGATCTAACATAATAGTGTGAGAATCTAGTCCATAGTGGATCTAACATAAGTGTCAGAGTCCAGTCCATAGTGGATCTAACATAATATTGTGAGAGTCCAGTCCATAGTGGATCTAACATAAGTGTGAGAGTCCAGTCCATAGTGGATCTAACATAAGTGTGAGAGTCCAGTCCATAGTGGATCTAACATAATAGTGTGAGAATGCAGTCCATAGTGGATCTAACATAATATTGTGAGAATCCAGTCCATAGTGGATCTAACATAATATTGTGAGAGTCCAGTCCATAGTGGATCTACCATAATAGTGTGAGAGTCCAGTCCATAGTAGATCTAACATAATAGTGTGAGAATCCAGTCCATAGTGGATCTAACATAATATTGTGAGAGTCCAGTCCATAGTGGATCTACCATAATAGTGTGAGAGTCCAGTCCATAGTAGATCTAACATAATAGTGTGAGAATCCAGTCCATAGTGGATCTAACATAATATTGTGAGAGTCCAGTCCATAGTGGATCTAACATAATAGTGTGAGAGTCCAGTCCATAGTGGATCTAACATAATAGTGTGAGAATGCAGTCCATAGTGGATCTAACATAATATTGTGAGAATCCAGTCCATAGTGGATCTAACATAATATTGTGAGAATCCAGTTCATAGTGGATCTAACATAATATTGTGAGAGTCCAGTCCATAGTGGATCTAACATAATATTGTGAGAGTCCAGTCCATAGTGGATCTACCATAATAGTGTGAGAGTCCAGTCCATAGTAGATCTAACATAATAGTGTGAGAATCCAGTCCATAGTGGATCTAACATAATATTGTGAGAGTCCAGTCCATAGTGGATCTAACATAATAGTGTGAGAGTCCAGTCCATAGTGAATCTAACATAATAGTGTGAGAGTCCAGTCCATAGTAGATCTAACATAATAGTGTGACAATCCAGTCCATAGTGGATCTAACATAATATTGTGAGAGTCCAGTCCATAGTGGATCTAACATAATAGTGTGAGAGTCCAGTCCATAGTGAATCTAACATAATAGTGTGAGAGTCCAGTCCATAGTAAATCTAACATAATATTGTGAGAGTCCAGTCCATAGTGGATCTAACATAATAGTGTGAGAGTCCAGTCCATAGTGGATCTAACATAATATTGTGAGAGTCCAGTCCATAGTGGATCTAACATAAAAGTGTGAGAGTCCAGTCCATAGTGGATCTAACATAATAGTGTGAGAGTCCAGTCCATAGTGGATCTAACATAATATTGTGAGGGTCCAGTCCATAGTGGATCTAACATAATAGTGTGAGTCCAGTCCATAGTGGATCTAACATAAAATTGTTAGAGTCCAGTCCATAGTGGATCTAACATAATAGTGTGAGAGTCCAGTCCATAGTGGGGCCAGCAGTAGATAATCTTGAGTGGAGACAGGTCAGCAGCGCAGAGACAATGAGTCAGAAAAGTGAATATAAATAAAATACCCCAATTTTTTTTAATTTTTATAAAAGGTGAATCCAAATGCTGCTATGTTTCCTTTTGAATCTCATTCATTTTCTGTGCAGGAAAAACTGCTCGAATCGGTCCTCCTTGCTCACTTAAAAAGGCCGTTTAAAAAGACTCAAGTCATTCACAAACTCCACATCTCTTATTTGTCTTCATAGGAACCTTTTATTCGCTGCGTTAAACAGCGCCTCTGCTGGTGGCAGCCCAGTACTGCATGCTCCTCTTTTCTCTGTTGGCTCGTGTGGTTTGGTGGCATTGACTTCCTGTTGGCGTGCTTATCAACAGGAAGTGCAACACTCATGTCCTCTGAGGATGCAACACTCATCATTGGTTTCTGTTGGCGTCTTTTATCCGGGAAAACGGGCTTCTTGTGCGTGCTGGTTGTGGCAGCGACGCCCTGCGCGAGGCCACAGTCGTACCAGTGGGAGGTTCTCTCGCGCGGCCGCAGCCTTTCAAGACCTGCAGTGGAGCGGAAACACGCATGGGAGAGGAAAAGTTTTCTGGTGGCCATCTTTCAAATCTAGCCACCGGAAAAAAGGGGTTTTACCTCTCCCATGCGTGTTTCCACTCCACTTTGGAGCCAACCATGACCACCAAGACCACATCATGCCCGCCCTGCCAGGAGCTCCACGCTTATTGAAGCATGACTGGGAAACACTGAGGAGCTTAGATGACAGGTTTATCTTATGGACATCAGGTTCTTCATATAGACATCAGGTTCTTCATGTGAACATCAGGTTCTTCACGTAGACATCGGGTTCTTCATGTGAACATCGGGTTCTTCATGTGAACATCAGGTTCTTCATGTGAACATCAGGTTCTTCATGTACACATCAGGTTCTTCATGTACACATCAGGTTCTTCATATAGACATCAGGTTCTTCGTGTAGCGACAAGTTCTTCATGTTGACATCAGGTTCTTATGGACATCAGGTTCTTCATGTAGACATCAGGTTCTTCATGTAGACATCAGGTTCTTCAATTAGACATCTGGTTCTTCATGTGGACATCAGGTTCTTCTTATGGACATCAGGTTCTTATGGACATCAGGTTCTTCTTATGGACATCAGGTTCTTATGGACATCAGGTTCTTCTTATGGACATCAGGTTCTTCATGTGGACATCAGGTTCTTATGGACATCAGGTTCTTCATATAGACATCAGGTTCTTCATATAGACATCAGGTTATTCATGTAGACATCAGGTTCTTCATATAAACATCAGGTTCTTATTATGGACATCAGGTTCTTCGCATAGACTTCAGGTTATTCACGTAGACATCAGGTTCTTCATATAGACATTAGGTTCTTATTATGGACAGGTTCTTATTATGGACATCAGGTTCTTCATATAGACATCAGGTTCTTCTTATGGACATCAGGTTCTTATGGACATCAGGTTCTTCTTATGGACATCAGGTTCTTCTTATGGAAATCAGGTTCTTCTTATGGAAATCAGGTTCTTTATGTGGACATCAGGTTCTTTATGTGGACATCAGGTTCTTCTTGTGAACATCAAGTTCTTCATGTAGACATCAGGTTCTTCATACTGTATATACATCAGGTTCTTCATGTAGACATTGGGTTCTTCATATAGACATCAGGTTCTACATGTGGACATTAGGTTCTTCTTATAGACATCAGGTTCTTTATGTGGACATCAGGTTCTTCATGTAGATATCAAGTTCTTCTTGTGGACATCAAGTTCTTCATGTAGACATCAGGTTCTTCATACTGTATATACATCAGTTTCTTCATGTAGACATCAGGTTCTTCTTATAGACATCAGGTTCTACATGTGGACATCAGGTTCTTCTTATAGACATCAGGTTCTACATGTGGACATCAGGTTCTTCTTATAGACATCAGGTTCTACATGTGGACATCAGGTTCTTCTTATAGACATCAGGTTCTACATGTGGACATAAGGTTCTTCTTATAGACCTCAGGTTCTACATGTGGACATCATGTTCTACATGTGGACATCTGGTTCTTCTTATAGACATCAGGTTCTACATGTGGACATCAGGTTCTTCTTATAGACATCAGGTTCTACATGTGGACATCAGGTTCTACATGTGGACATCAGGTTCTTCTTATAGACATCAGGTTCTACATGTGGACATCAGGTTCTTCTTATAGATATCAGGTTCTACACGTGGACGCATAAATCCAAGCACATTTCTTGGCAATCCAGGGCTGGTTTTTGCTAAGTGAGGGCACACGTAGAAAAAAAATCTGAACAAAACTTGCCAGTTTTCTAGACTAACTCATTTCCATCAGCGGCCCTTTCCCATTAGCTCCAAGGTAAGGGCTGCAATTTACCGGCCGGTCTCTCCAAAAACTGATGCATAATATTCCTATTTTTCCAAAATTGGCCTCTGGTGCAGGTCATTAACACCACTGCCCATCTCACACACGGGCTGGCACATTTCCGCCTAGGTCTTTATATAGAACCCGAGGCGGAAATAAGTGTACCTTACGAGGTGGAAAATCGTCGGACCAAAACAGACCCCCAATATGCCGCCTTCTGTATAAAAATGATGACTGAGCTGCCAAAAGGATGAGCAAATTGGCGACTTGGCCATCTTTATGAAAAGGGCTAGTGACACTTCAACTTGCTGCTAAAATGTGATACAGGAAGGACAGGTTGAGTGTGGCAGCGGATCAACTTGCGATTGCAGAGGTCGGCAAGGGGGAGGAGGAGGCGAGGGATGGACTGATCCCAGGTCAGTGAGACCACACAACACAATCTGCTTCCAAACAAATTGTATTTCATTCCTAAAATGAAATAGACCTACTTGTAATTAATTATGTTGTGTGACAATGAGAAGAAAAAAAAAGGTTTGTACAGTCACTCCAGTGGATTGACGGGCGACTGGACATTGAAGGCAAAAGGTAATGAAAAAGTTAATGATGTCGAGTCTTTATCTTCATCACGGGTCAAAGTGAAAGACCAAAGAAGCCATCAGGTGTCCAGTTTAGAAAAAAGATAAACGGGCAAAAGATAAAGGTATGCAGATTTCTATGAGTTACGTGAGTGACAGTAGGTTAATATTACATACGTACATACATAGGTAAATATGCACGCACATACATACACACACACACACAGTAGATGCATCCACATGCACGTTCACTGTACAAACATACACATACTGTACATATACAAGCACATATGCATATAATCACGTTTCTTTAAGCATATACTAACGTAAAACAGGGTAAAACACGGCACACTGATAAAACTTAACCTACAGTATTTTACTATAACAATCTACAAGGTTAATACAGTTTGCTTCTCTTTTGTAATTCGAGTTATCATCAATTGTATTGTTGATAATAGAGGTAATTATTGTTATTATTCATTATCAATAGTGCTATTTCTATTGGTATTTTGTTCATTGTAATTTATGTTATTAATATTTACTTCACTAACTGCTTCTTTGCTTTCATTTTTCGTATCATATTTGTACATATCTTATTTGCTGATGTTGTTGTTGTTGTTTGTTGTTGTCTCTATTAGGGATGTCCGATAATATCGGACTGCCAATATTATCGGCCGATAAATGCTTTAAAATGTAATATCGGAAATTATCGGTATCGGTTTCAAAATTATCGGTATCTGTTTCAAAAAGTAAAATGTATGACTTTTTAAAACGCCGCTGTGTACACAAACGTAGGGAAAAGTACAGAGCGCCAATAAACCTTAAAGGCACTGCACAGTCACATAATATCTACGGCTTTTAACACACACATACAGGTGAATGCAAGCATACTTGGTCAACAGCCATACAGGTCACACTGAGGGTGACCGTATAAACAACTTCAACACTGTTACAAATATGCGCCACGCTGTGAACCCACACCAAACAAGAATGACAAACACATTTCGGTAGAACATCCGCACCGTAACACAACATAAACACAACTGAACAAATACCCAGAACCCCTTGCAGCACTAACTCTTCCGGGACGCTACAATATACACCCCCGCTACCCCCAACCCCGCCCACCTCAATCTCCTCATGCTCTCTTGAGTTGATTTATTTTGGAAAACCTTGTTACATTGTTTAATGCATCCAGCGGGGCATCACAACAAAATTAGGCATAATAATGTGTTAATTCCACGACTGTATATATCGGTATCTGTTGATATCAGAATCTGTAATTAAGAGTTGGACAATATCGGATATCGGCAAAAAAGCCATCTCTCGTCTCTATGTATTATCCCCCTCTTCTCCCGCAATATCCTCCCCGTGTCTTATTTTTTTTCTTCCATCTATCCCCTCCTGCTCCAGCCTGGCTGCACCAAATAATAATAATATAAATCCATTTAATAAAGTCAAATACAAATAAGACAACAAGAGAAGTATCCCAGACTTCTCTCTTGTAAAGTACATCTGTGCAGCAAATATGGGCATCTACATCAACAATATGATTTGCCTGAGTGGCTGCACAGGACATGTTAAAAAAAGAAAACGCAAAGATAATGATGAAGATGGCAAAAAAATTATAATTTTACCAACAATGAGTTGGAGGTGCTTCTTTACTTCTTAGACTTCTAAGAAATAATAGTTTGCCATTTTCGTATTTAAACAGTTAGTCAGCCTCACGTCTGTGTGAAGTATCCACAGCATGAAAAATGTACGTACGTGAAGCATGCAGTTGGCGTGAGGCATCTCACATTTCCACGTTCCGTTCACTCTTCATACAAGGCAACCTTGCCAGGAAAAAGGGCGAACACAGTGATGGGAAAGCTATATGGAAAATGTAGTAAGGTAAACTACAAACTAATCTAGATTAAATGGAGCTAAATTACAGGAGCAAGCTACACGGAAAAAGTAGCTCGCTACATCAAATCTACATTTAACTGCATTTATATCTATGGGCCCACATGTATAATATCAATGTTATGTAACTGAGTGTACAACAGGGGTGTCCAAACTTTTTCCACTGAGGGCCGCACACTGAAAAATCAAAGCAAGCGGGGGCCATTTTGATATTTTTCATTTGAAAAACCAATACAATATACAGTATGTATAAAAAATATAAATTTTGGCCTCCACTCATGCTTGATCCTGGGGACACCAAAGGGTTTTGGTCAAAAAAATATTAAAAATGTGTCATTATTCAGTATTATTATTATTATTATTATTCAAGGCTTGAATCTTTAGATCAACATTAGGTCTATCTGTCAATATAACATTTTAAAAAATGTAAGTTGTATGCTCTTTTTGTCAAAGAAAACCAATGTTTTTATAGAAAAAACACAAAATATGCAATATTTTCACCCAATAACATTTTTAAGTGGAATATTTCAAATTATATAATAATTGTAGCTTTAAAAAAGTAAATAAGTCATAACAACATTGATGTTAATTCATTATTATTTTTCGAGCAATGACACTTAAAAAAAAAAATCACATTAAAATTATTGGGGATCCAAAAGGGTCCTACTCATTAAAGTGTTAAAAAATAAATTATATATTTTTTATACTGTTTACTTTTAACACAATAATCTTGAGATCAACTTCAGATCTATCCGTCAATTATAAGTTTTATTATTGTTTATGTTTTTTGTTTGTTCGTTTTAAAACTAAAACTTATGGCAAACACAAAATATGCAACATTTTACCCAAAAAATATCTCAAAGTGGAATATTTAATGTGACGTAATTGGAGCCTTGAGTAAGTCAATAATTCATAATGACATTGGTTTTCATTCATTTTTTTTTTTTAAAGAAAGAAACAGCCTGCTTGGTGTTATTAGAGTCAACATTGCAACATTTTCTTGTTAAATTTCACCTGTTTGCTCCTTTATATCACTTTTTATGTTTTGGTATTTTTTTAATCGTATTTTTAGAATGTGCCGTGGGGCCGTTAAAAAATTCCCTGCGGGCCGCACTTTGGACATCCCTGGTGTACAATAAGGGTCCATTACTATACTATCTGTCATTTAGCTGGGGACACCCTACAACTAACTCTAGGGGTCCCCGCACCCCAGTGGATGTATTTATTTAGTTTGCCTTTTCTTTGGCCCACCTCTTCTCCACTAATTTTCTCTGCCTACATTAAAAAAGCAGCATCTATCTATATCTTGACAACAAAACAAAACAATGATTTATGTGTTGTTTGAGAACATTTCGTAATAGTTATGTGCAGTAAAACTTTTCATGAACTCAACTCACCTTAAAGGCCTACTGAAATGAATTTTTTTTTTATTCAAACGGGGATAGCAGATCCATTCTATGTGTCATACTTGATCATTTCGCGATATTGCCATATTTTTGCTGAAAGGATTTAGTAGAGAACATCGACGATAAAGTTCGCAACTTTTGGTCGCTGATAAAAAAAAGCCTTGCCTGTACCGGAAGTAGCGTGACGTCACAGGTTGAAAGGCTCCTCACATTTCCCCATTGTTTACACCAGCAGCGAGAGCGATTCGGACCGAGAAAGTGACGATTACCCCATTAATTTGAGCCAGGATGAAAGATTTGTGAATGAGGAACGTGAGAGTGAAGGACTAGAGTGCAGTGCAGGACGCATCTTTTTTTGCTCTGACCGTAACGTAGGTACAAGGGTTCATTGGATTCCACACTCTCTCCTTTTTCTATTGTGGATCACGGATTTGTATTTTAAACCACCTCGGATACTATATCCTCTTGAAAATGAGAGTCGAGAATGCGAAATGGACATTCACAGTGACTTTTATCTCCACGACAATACATCGGCGAAGCACTTTAGCTACGGAGCTAACGTGATAGCATCGGGTTTAACTGCAGATAGAAACAAAACAAATAAACCCCTGACTGTAAGGATAGACAGAAAATCAACAATACTATTAAACCATGAACATGTAAATACACGGTTAATGCTTTCCAGCCTGGCGAAGCTTAACAATGCTGTTGCTAACGACGCCATTGAAGCTAACTCAGCAACGGGACCTCACAGAGCTATGCTAAAAACATTAGCTATCCACCTACGCCAGCCAGCCCTCATCTGCTCATCAACACCCGTGCTCACCTGCGTTCCAGCGATCGACGGAGCGACGAAGGACTTCACCCGATCATAGATGCGGTCGGCGGCTAGCGTCGGATAGCGCGTCTGCTATCCAAGTCAAAGTCCTCCTGGTTGTGTTGCTGCAGCCAGCCGCTAATACACCGATCCCACCTACATCTTTCTTCTTTGCAGTCTTCAATCAATCAATCAATCAATGTTTATTTATATAGCCCTAAATCACAAGTGTCTCAAAGGGCTGTACAAGCCACAACGACATCCTCGGTACAGAGCCCACATACGGGCAAGGAAAAACTCACCCCAGTGGGACGTCGGTGAATGACTATGAGAAACCTTGGAGAGGACCGCATATGTGGGTAACCCCCCCCCTCTAGGGGAGACCGAAAGCAACGGATGTCGAGTGGGTCTGACATAACATTGTGAAAGTCCAGTCCACAGTGGATCCAACACATCAGCGGGAGTCCAGTCCACAGCGGGGCCAACAGGAAACCATCCCGAGCGGAGACGGGTCAGCAGCGCAGAGATGTCCCCAACCGATGCACAGGCTAGTGGTCCACCCGGGGTCCCGGCTCTGGACAGCCAGCACTTCATCCATGGCCACCGGACCTATGCAACTCCCCCTCGCAAGGGACAGGGGAGAAGAGGAGAGAAGAAAAGAAACGGCAGATCAACTGGTCTAAAAAAGGGGGGGTCTATTTAAAGGCTAGATTATACAAATGAGTTTTAAGATGGGACTTAAATGCTTCTACTGAGGTAGCATCTCTAACTGTTACCGGGAGGGCATTCCAGAGTACTGGAGCCCGAATAGAAAACGCTCTATAGCCCGCAGACTTTTTTTTGGCTCTGGGAATCACTAATAAGCCGGAGTTCTTTGAACGCAGATTTCTTGTCGGGACATATGGTACAATACAATCGTCTTCATTGTTCATTAAACAATTTGCAAAAGATTTACCAACACAGATGTCCAGAATACTGTGGAATTTTGCGATGAAAACCAAGCTTTTTGTATTGGATACAATGTGTCCGAATACTTCCGTTTCAACGATGGACGTCACACGCATACGTCATCATACATAGACGTTTTCAACCGGAAGTTTAGCGGGAAATTTAAAATTGCACTTTATAAGTTAACCCGGCCGTATTGGCATGTGTTGCAATGTTAAGATTTCATCATTGATGTATAAACTATCAGACTGTGTGGTCGGTAGTGGTGGCTTTTAGTAGGCCTTTATTGTGTGTTTCCTAAGTTTGTGTTGGACGTCTTAGATGAAGAGAGCAGTTAATATTTTGGTTTACACAGTAATCAACTAGAAATTAAACACATACATTTGTCTAAATATGGCCAAGGAAACACATTATTTTGGGTTTCCTGCACGTCATCTTCATCACTAAAGGAGAGAATTCCTCTGCCATTTTCAAGTATGTTTTTTTGTGGAGTCGTCAGCTTGAAGCGTCCCTCTGTCTCTGACTCCCACCTTGTCATGTGACATGAGTCTGTTATGATTTTGCCTCCTAGTTTCGATGACCGGCCTTATCTTGCCTCTGATTGTCCAGTCCGAAATGTTTCGCCCTAACCGTAGCCAATTGTGACTCGTCATACAAATACCGAACACCATCATCTCCGTATGTATGGATGTTCTATTCATCCAGGTCATTCTATTTTCTATGTATTTTTTGGCCTGCATTCACAGTCCATTTTCTCTCTTTGTAGCTTTGATGTAAGCTACCTAGCTGCATGGGTCTAAAAGTAGCTAAGCTAAAGGAAAAGCTACTCGTTAAAAAATTAGCTAAGTTACTGGAAAATGTGGATAAGCTACATATCTTAGCTACATGTAGCTTGTTACTGCCCATACCAGGTTTTTGTGCATACGCACGCTTGATACATGACGCCCCTGGTTATTCACAAACCGCAAGTTGAAAATCACTGTGTTGAACTGATAAACAATATGCTTTGTTTTTAATTTTATCTTTGATGTTTTCATGGGTCCTTTGCCACACAGCCGATCAGACACTGGTGGGCGAGTATTTATCAAACTCTGGGGAGATGGTGGCTACTGAGCAGGTTTTGAGAGGGTTGAAATATGCTTTTGACAGCCTACATGATTTGGTAAATTTTGGTTAAAGCCTGAAAAATGGATTACAGAATATTACTATGGCTTACACACTCTTTTACTTGTTCATTTGGAACACCTGGTGGCAAGTTTCCACACTGCACTACATCCAGCCCTTCAAACAAGCTGGGGTAGACTCGATCTGACCAATGTAAGTCTATGACTAGATCTGACCAATCTAAGTCTATGACTAGATCTGACCAATCTAAGTCTATGACTAGATCTGACCAATCTAAGTCTATGACTAGATCTGACCAATCTAAGCCTATGACTAGATCTGACCAATCGAAGTATAAAACTAGGTCTGACCAATCTAAGTATAAAACTAGATCTGACCAATCTAAGTCTAAGACTAGATCTGACCAATCTAAGTCCAAGACTAGATCTGACCCATCTAGGTCCATGACTAGATCTGACCAATCTAAGTATAAAACTAGATCTGACCAATCTAAGTCTAAGACTAGATCTGACAATCTAAGTCTAAGACTAGATCTGACCAATCTAAGTCTAAGACTAGATCTGACCGATCTAAGACTAGATCTGACCGGTCTAAGGCTATGACTAGATCTGACTGATTTAAGTCTAAGACTAGATCTGACAATCTAAGTCTGAGACTAGATCTGACCAATCTAAGTCTGAGACTAGATCTGACCAATCTAAGTCTAAGACTAGATCTGACCGATCTAAGACTAGATCTGACCGATCTAAGGCTATGACTAGATGTGACCAATATAGGTCTATGACTAGATGTGACCAATCTAAGGCTAAGACTAGATCTGACCAATCTAAGTCTATGACGAGATCGGACCAATCTAGGACTATGACTAGATCTGACCAATCTAAGTATAAGACTAGATCTGATCAATCTAGGTCTAAGACTAGATCTGACCAATCTAAGTCTATGACTGGATCTGACCAATCTAAGTCTATGACTACATCTGACCAAACTAGGTCTATGACTAGACCTGACCAATCTAAGTCTAAGACTAGATCTGACCAATCTAAGTCTATGACCTGATCTGACCCATCTAGGTCTACGACTACATCTGACCAATCTAGGTCTAAGACTAGATCTGACCAATCTAAGTCCATGACTAGTTCTGACCAATCTAAGTCTATGATGAGATCTGACCAATCTAAGTCTATGACTACATCTGACCAATCTAAGTCTATGACTAGATCTGACCAGTCTAAGTCTATGACTAGATCTGACCAATCTAAGTCTATGACTAGATCTGACCAATCTAAGTCTATGACTAGATCTGACCAGTCTAAGTCTATGACTAGATCTGACCAATCTAAGTCTATGACTAGATCTGACCAATCAAGTCTATGACTAGATCTGACCAGTCTAAGTCTATGACTAGATCTGACCAGTCTAAGTCTATGACGAGATCTGACCAATCTAAGTCTGTGACTAGATTTGACCAATCTAAGTCTGTGACTAGATTTGACCAATCTAAGTCTATGACTAGATTTGACCAATCTAAGTCTATGACTAGATCTGACCAATCAAGTCCATGACCAAATCTGACCATTCTAGGTCTAAGACTAGATCTGACCAATCTAAGTCTATGACAAGATCTGACCAATCTAAGTCTATGAATAAAACTGACCAATCTAAGTCTATAACTAGATCGGACCAATCTAAGTCTATAACTAGATCGGACCAAACGAGGTCTAAGACTAGATCTGACCAATCTAAGTCTATGACTAGATCTGACTCATCCAGGTCTATGACTAGATCTGACTCATCTAGGTCTATGGCTAGATCTGACTCATCTAGGTCTACGAGTAGATCTGACCAATCTAAGTATAAGACTAGATCTGACCAATCTAAGTCTAAGCCTAGATCTGACCAATCTAAGTCTATGACTAGATCTGACCAATCTAAGTCTAAGACTAGATCTGACCAATATAAGTCTAAGACTAGATCTGACCAATCAAGTCTATGACTAAATCTGACCAATCTAGGTCTAAGACTAGATCTGGCCAGTCTAAGACTAGATCTGACCAATCTACGTATATGACAAGATCTGATCAATCTAAGTCTATGAATAGAACTGCCCAATCTAAGTCTATGACTAGATATGACCAATCAAGTCTATGACTAAATCTGACCAATCTAGGTCTAAGACTAGATCTGACCAATCTACGTCTATGACAAGATCTGATCAATCTAAGTCTATGAATAGAACTGCCCAATCTAAGTCTATGACTAGATCTGACCAAACTAGGTCTAAGACTAGAGCTGACCAATCTAAGTCTATGACTAGATCTGACCCATCTAGGTCTATGACTAGATCTGACCAATCTAGGTCTAAGACTAGATCTGACTAATCTAGGTCTATGACTAAATCTGACCAATCTAGGTCTATGACTAGATCTGACCAATCTAAGTACATGACTAGATCTGACCAATCTAGGTCTATGATTACATCTGACCAATCTAGGTCTATGATTAGATCTGACCAATCTAGGTCTAAGACTAGATCTGACCAATCTAGGTCTACGACTAGATCTGACCAATCTAGGTCTATGACTAGATCTGACCAATCTAAGTCTAAAACTAGATCTGACCAAACTAGGTCTAAGACTAGATCTGACCAATCTAAGTCTATGACTAGAGCTGACCAATCTAAGTCTATGACTAGTTCTGACCAATCTAAGTCTAAAACTAGATCTGACCAAACTAGGTCTAAGACTAGAGCTGACCAATCTAAGTCAATGACTAGATCTGACCAATCTAGGTATAATACTAGATCTAACCAGTCTAAGTCTATGACTAGATTTGACCGATGTAAGTCTATGACTAGATCTGACCAATCAAAGTATAAAATTAGATCTGACCAATCTAAGTTTATGACTAGATCTGACCAATCAAAGTATAAAACTAGATCTGACCAATCTAGGTCTGTGAGCAAGAACTGATGAAGTCTCCTCGGATGAGAGGTGAAATGTCTTCCAGACAGTCCAGTTGTGATGGATTGAAGGCCCAAGGATGACAATGACCTGGATGACTGAGAACATTCATAGACAAGCTGGGGTAGGTTCCAGCGTGTTGAAATATGAACGTGCTCAAGTAAATGTTGCAGTCATTGAGAAGATGAAGTAGCAGCAGACAGCGAGCACGTTGCCTTAAAAGGTCAACTTCCTGTCCTCCGCACGCTTCCTTTTATGGACAAACTTCCAAGCACCGAAATGTTTGGGAAAGTCATGTCAGACACGAGGCAGACGCTCACTGTGTGTCAGTCTGTCTTTGTGTGTGTGTGTGTGTGTGTGTGTGTGTGTGTGTGTGTGTGTGTGTGTGTGTGTGTGTGTGTGTGTGTGTGTGTGTGTGTGTGTGTGTGTGTGTGTGTGTGTGTGTGTGTGTGTGTGTGTGTGTGTGTGTGTGTGTGTGTGTGTGTGTGTGGTTGAACACAATGACGTAAATTATGACAACATTCCATTCATAAAACGAGAAAAAGTATTTGACCACTTTAAACTTTGACCAAAGATCTTTTTCTCACTTATATTGTTTTTTGATTCATTTTATTCATCTGTCATTATTATTATTTCCTCAATTATGGCTTACTTTATACCTTGCATGCAATGTTAATGTCACTTTTTATTACTGTGTGTTGTATGAACTTATTCTCTATTGTATTTATTTTTATTGATCTGTTATTTTATTGATTTATTTGACCGTAACTACTATTGATTATACTTGTTTTTATTGATCTATTTCATTAATGTATTTCATTTTCATTGCTATGTTAATTTTATTGATTTAGTATTTCATTGATTTTTTTTTTATCCATTATTTTAATTTTATAATATGTATTCTTTTATTGATTTATTTAAATGATTTTCTATTTATGCTCATGTTTATTTGTCTATTTTATTGATTTATTTAAATGTATGATCTATCAATTATTATGTTTATTTTATTGATTTGTTATGTATATTCCATTCATTATGATATACTATAATTCCATTTATTTTATTGATTGGATTTAACTTATCTTCCATTAATTTTACATCTATTGCTCTATTTTCTTAATAATTTATTTGAAATTATTTCCGAATTATGTTTAGTTTTAATAATAATTATTTTATCAATTTATTTAAATGTGTTTTCTATTCATTATCCTGTTTCTTTTCATTTATATATTATTTCACATACACTATGTTTGCAGTATGTCTTTATTTGTTGAGAAATTAAGCAAAATGACTGAATGAAGGCTTTTCATCCAGATCGGCACCATATACCCTAACAGGGTTTAAGTGGAAATTATACTAGTATATATTATATTTACTTTTTAAAATGTTTGTCACTATATTTCCATGTATATCTATATTGTGTCCAGTTTGTGAGATAAAAGGCTGCTCTGTGTCAGCATGGAACATTCTTCCAAAGCGTTGATAAAAAGTTTCGGGAGCGCCGGCTCACACTTTGGTCCAAAATATCACACTGAAGAGTTTTTTAGCTCCACAATCCATCAGTCATTCATTCATGTCACATACTGTACTCTTTTATGCACTCTTAGGCTGCACTGCACGCTATTTGCAGCGTATGTTATACTAACCCCAAAAACCAGTAAAGTTGGCACCTTGTGTAAATGGTAAATAAAAACAGAATACAATGATTTGCAAATCCCTTTCAACTTATATTCAATTGAATAGACTGCAAAGACAAGATATTTAACGTTCGAAATGGAAAACTTTGTTTTTCTATGCAAATATTAGCCTGAGCAAATTGTCTAACAGTTTAAGAACGACATTTCTCAACCAGCTATTGCAAGGAATTTAGGCATTTCACCGTCTAAGGTCTGTAATATCATCAAAAGGTTCAGAGGATCTGGAGACATCACTGCACGTAAGCCGTGATATTACGGACCTTCGATCCCTCGGGCGGTACTGCGTCAAAAAATGACAGTGTGTAAAGGATATCACCACATGGGCTCAGGGAACACGTCACAAAACCACTGTCAGTAACTACAGTCTGTAAGTGCAAGTTAAAACTCTACTATGCAAAGTGAATGCCATTTATCAACAACACCCCCTGGACACTCTAATACCCTTCTGTCTTGGAGGCTTTGTATGCGTAAGTAGTATGCAAATATAATCATTTGATACTTGGTTATATTGAGAAATGTGCTGTTATAGACTGTAATAATGTTCAATTAGTACACATGTCTGGCTTGTGCGCCATTGTGTGCTTAGCTGCTGTGTAGCTGCTAGCTCCTAGTAGCCTATCGGCTCCCAGTGTTTACCATTTTGTAACGACTTGATGAAAATAGAAGAAAAGACCAAGCTTATTGGAGGATTGTTATATAATTCGCTCCTTTTTTTTTTCCTGACGATATCGGTTTGATATCAGGTTTGGGACGCCCCTAGTTATTGCACCGCAATAACGACACGATGTTACTCGAGCCTAAAAAAAAACGACCTAAGTGTATGATGATAATACTCACATATATTGTGCTGCTAGACTGCATATGTAAAGCAAAAATGTGCAAAGAAAAGAAGTTCAAGACTATAGGCTTGAAAAAAAATACCAAATCTGCACTAAAGTCTGATTTTCATTAGGGTTAGTTTAGGGCAGGGATCACCAACCTTTTTGAAAGCAAGAGCTACTTCTTGGGTACTGATTAATGCGAAGGGCTACCAGTTTGATACACACTTAAATAAATTGCCAGAAATAGCCAATTTGCTCAATTTACCTTTAACTCTATGTTATTATTAATAATTAATGATATTTACACTTAATTGAACGGTTAAAAAGAGGAGAAAACACGAAAAAAATGACAATTAAATTTTGAAACATAGTTTATTTTCAATTTCGACTCTTTAAAATTCAAAATTCAACCGAAAAAGAGAAGAGAAAAACTAGCTAATTCGAATCTTTTTATGGAACATCATTAGTAATTTTTCCTGATTAAGATTAATTTTAAAATTTTGATGACATGTTTTAAGTAGGTTAAAATCCAATCTGCACTTTGTTAGAATATATAACAAATTGGACCAAGCTATATTTCTAACAAAGACAAATCATTATTTCTTCTAGATTTTCCAGAACAAAATTTTTAAAAAAATTCAAAAGACTTTGAAATAAGATTTAAATTTGATTGTACAGATTTTCTAGATTTGCCAGAATATTTTTTTTGAATTTTAATCATAAGAAGTTTGAAGAAATATTTCACAAATATTCTTTGTCGAAAAAAAACAGAAGCTAAAATGAAGAATTAAATTAAAATGTATTTATTATTCTTTACAATAAAAAAAATACATTTACTTGAACATTGATTTAAATTGTCAGGAAAGAAGAGGAAGGAATTTAAAAGGTAAAAAGGTATATGTGTTTAAAAATCCTAAAATCATTTTTAAGGTTGTATTTTTTTCTCTAAAATTGTCTTTCTGAAAGTTATAAGAAGCAAAGTAAAAAAATTAATGAATTTATTTAAACAAGTGAAGACCAAGTCTTTCAAATATTCTCTTGGATTTTCAAATTCTATTTGAGTTTTGTCTCTCTTAGAATTAAAAATGTCGGGCAAAGTGAGACCAGCTTGCTAGTAAATAAATAAAATTTAAAAAATAGAGGCAGCTCACTGGTAAGTGCTGCTATTTGAGCTATTTTTAGAACAGGCCAGCGGGCGACTCATCTGGTCCTTACGGGCTACCTGGTGCCCGCGGGCACCGCGTTGGTGACCCCTGATTTAGGGGTTCGACTAAGGTTAGGCTTCTTGTTTTTGCGGCAGGATATTTGAACTCCACGACCTCCAAGAGCTTCTCTGGCAGATGTTAGTGTGCTGCAGTCAGCGTCAGCAAGGACTAGCAGTGTAACGATGAATTCTTCATCACATTCTTGTCCACTTTACAGAGCCCTCCATCATACAGTATAACAGCTACTGCTCGCCATTCTGCCAAGAAGAAGCCGGAGCTTGAAGCAATTTCATGTTTTGTATTTGGTTGCCTTTAAGCGCTTTTCAATTATTTACAATGCAATTGACAAACTAATAATATTTATTATATGTTCGGATGTTACCCCGCGACCCAGAGAGGGACAAGCGGTAGAAAATGAATGGATGGATGTATAAAATAATCAATCTTTAGGGTCATGTCTAGAGGTTAAAATCGACACCAATATTTGTTATGTTATGACACTCATAACTTTATTCCATATGTTGCGATTTCCCCCAAATTTTTAATGGCGATACGAGCCATTGGGAACATTGTTAGCTGTTAGCATGCACAAGTTAGCATGCTATTGGACATCAAGTAGTGGACATAGAGAGAGAGAGAGAGAGAGAGATCAGAAGGCATAAGAAAAAGTATCTGCATTTGATTGTTTACATTTGATTATTAGCAATCCGGGGAGGGTGTTAGTTTAGGGTTGTACCTGCCTGGAGGTGAACTTTTATTGCAGTTTTGAAGGAGGATAGAGATGCCCTTTCTTTTATACCTGTTGGGAGCGCATTCCACATTGATGTGGCATAGAAAGAGAATGAGTTAAGACCTTTGTTAGTTCGGAATCTGGGTTTAACGTGGTTAGTGGAGCACCCCCTGGTGTTGTGGTTATGGCGGTCATTTACGTTAAGGAAGTAGTTTGACATGTACTTCGGTATCAGGGAGGTGTAGCGGATTTTATAGACTAGGCTCAGTGCAAGTTGTTTTACTCTGTCCTCCACCTTGAGCCAGCCCACTTTAGAGAAGTGGGTAGGAGTGAGGTGGGATCTGGGGTGGAGGTCTAGAAGTAACCTGACTAGCTTGTTCTGAGATGTTTGGAGTTTAGATTTGAGGGTTTTGGAGGTGCTGGGGTACCAGGAGGTGCATGCATAATCGAAAAAGGGTTGAACGAGAGTTCCCGCCAGAATCCTCAAGGTGCTTTTGTTGACCAGAGAGGAAATTCTGTAGAGAAATCTCGTTCGTTGGTTAACCTTTTTGATTACCTTGGTTGCCATTTTGTCACAGGAAAGGTTAGCCTCTAGAATGGAACCTAGGTAGCATTAGCATGAATGCTAATGCTGATTTGATTGATTGATTGATTGAAACTTTTATTAGTAGATTGCACAGTACAGTACATATTATGTACAATTGACCACTAAATGGTAACACCCCAATAAGTTTTTCAACTTGTTTAAGTCGGGGTCCACGTTAATCAATTAATGTAAAACTAATGCATCATTTAGTTTTTGCAATAAACTTTCATTCATTTTTCGGCCTTTTAGCCCCAAATAATCGGTGTCAGCGAGTCATTACAAAGCCGTGCATGCTAAAAAAGTGCATGGAAGTCAAGTTCCATTCGGGCTCATTAGCCTGAAGCCGCCTGTCAATCAAGCTTGGCTCCTGAATAAAAGCCCGGCCAACTGGGCCAATCAGCGACGAGAGAGGCGGGCTCAGTTCTCCGAGGCGTCCAATCACATTCACCAGTCGGCCATCGATTTCATTAAAGTTTTTTTCTTCTTCTTCTTCTTCTCTTTTAGCATCCGTCGCTCGTCGCCACTCGACAGGATCCAGCAGAAGCTTTCCTTCAGGAACCCAAGAGAGAAGGAGAGAGAAAGAGAGGGTGTGTGTGTGTGTGTGGGGAGGGGGGGAAGCCGGGGGCGGACCGTCGAACCGAATCTCCCCTTAACGCACTCCTGAGTGTGCCGAGGAGGAGGCGGAGGAGAAGAAGAAGAAGAAGCGGGCTGAGGAGAACCGGCGGCGGACGCACTCGAAAGAGGCCGAGAGACACACCGAGCTGTTGACGCTCCCAGAGTCCCAACATGGAGCACTATGATGACGGGGAGAACGACTACATGCAGCAGGAGGACGACTGGGACCGGGACATGCTGCTGGACCCCGCCTGGGAGAAGCAGCAGCGAAAGGTGAGCCTTTACTTCCGGGATAAGTCTGTTGTTGTTGTTGTTGTTGTGTAGTCCTCACACTGTGTGTACTCCGTGTAGTCCTCACTGTGTGTACTCCTTCCAGTGACGTAGGCATAAATTACTCCACTAATTAGTATTTACATACAGTAGTAGCTCATTCACTTGAAGTGTAGTACAACAGCTGTAATGATAAACTTACCATATGTAATGCAACACATGTCATCCATGTTCCATCATCTGTACTTCTATACGTACATCTATACATATATCTATATGTCTATCTGTACATCTATACATACATCTATATGTCTATCTGTACATCTATACATACGTCTATATGTCTCTGTACATCTATACATACATCTATTCATACATTTATATGTCTATCTGTACATCTATACATACGTCTATATGTCTCTGTACATCTATACATACATCTATTCATACATTTATATGTCTATCTGTACATCTATACATACATTCATACATCTATATGTCTATCTGTACATCTATACATACATCTTTACGTCTATCTGTACATCTATACATACGTCTATCTGTACATCTATCTATTCATACATCTATATGTCTATCTGTACATCTATACATACATCTATACGTCTATCTGTACATCTATCTATTCATACATGTATATGTCCATCTGTACGTCTATTTGTACATCTATCTATTCATACATGTATATGTCTATCTGTATATCTATCCATACATCCATACGTCTATCTGTACATCTATTCATACATCTATGTCTATCTGTACATCTATCTATTCATACATCTATACATCTATCTGTACATCTATCTATTCATACATCTATATTTCTATCTGTACATCTATCTATTCATACATCTATACGTCTATCTGTACATCTATCTATTCATACCTCTATACGTCTATCTATTCATACATCATCTATTCATACAGTGTATATGTCTATCTGTACATCTATCCATACGTCTGTACATCTATACGTCTATACATCTATAATTATATCTGTACACTTATACATCTACCTATACATCTACTGTATAAATCTATATACGTCTGTACACCTATAAATCTATCCATACATCTATCTATATACTGTAAGTCTGTACACCTATACATCTATCCATACATCTACTGTATAAATCTATATACGTCTGTACGCCTATACATCTATCCATACATCTATCTATATACTGTAAGTCTGTACACCTATACATCTATCCATACATCTACTGTATAAATCTATATACGTCTGTACACCTATACATCTATCCATACATCTATCATATACTGTAAGTCTGTACACCTATACATCTATCCACACATCTACTGTATAAATCTATATACGTCTGTACACCTATACATCTATCCATACATCTATCTATCTATAAAAGTCTGTACACCTATACATCATCCATACATCTACTGTACAAATCTATATACGTCTGTACACCTACACATCTATCCACATATCTATCCATTTATCTATACGTCTGTACACCTATACATCTATCCATACATCTATCCATTTATCTACATGTCTGTGCACCTATACATTTACCTATACATCTATCCGTACATCTATCCATTTATCTATATGTCTGTACACCTATACATCTACCTATACATCTACCGTATAAATGCATATACGTCTGTACACCTATACATCTGTACGTCTATCTACACATCTATCTATACACCTATCTACTATGTCTGTTTATTCATCTATATATTTATACATCTATCTATACGTATATCTATACGTATATCTATACATTTATATTTAAACATTTACCTATTTATCTATGTATTGACACATTTATCTATATATCTATTTATGCATCTATATATATTTATACATCTGCAC
Source organism: Entelurus aequoreus (assembly GCF_033978785.1). NCBI lineage: Eukaryota > Metazoa > Chordata > Actinopteri > Syngnathiformes > Syngnathidae > Entelurus > Entelurus aequoreus. The sequence continues at coordinate 13,216,235 of NC_084733.1, read as the reverse complement.
ATCTATACATCAGTCTATACACCTATACATCTATTTATTCACCAATAGATGAAGGGGCGGTATAGTTCGGTTGGTAGAGTGGCCGTGCCAGCGACTTGAGGGTTCCAGGTTCGATCCCCGCTTCCGCCATCCTAGTCACTGCCGTTGTGTCCTTGGGCAAGACACTTTACCCACCCAAATGTAACTTAGATATTGGGTTTCATTATGTAAAGCGCTTTGAGTCACTAGAGAAAAAGCGCTATATAAATTTAATTCACCACTTCACACTTCCATATCCTATTATATCCATACACCAAGCCGTACATCTATCTATACATCTATAGGTCTATTTATTCATGTATATTTACATTTATGCATCTATACATTGTTCTATACATCTTTATATCTATAAACCCATCTATTAATCTGCTTTGACAAGCAATCAGTGTAGTTTGCAGGAGTACTTCCTGGCGTACATGTGAATACTGAAGAGGTTTTGATGACATAGTCACATTTTTGCAGTTGCTGGATGATGACGCACAAATCAATTAATATGAATACATGTACAATCAGTCAATACGAATAACATGTACAATAAAACAACATAAATACATATACAATCAATATCAATACATGTACAATCAATCAATATCAACACACATACAATAAATCAATATGAATAACATGTACTATAAAATTAAATAATGTATAATCAATTAATATGAATATATGTACAATGAATCAATATGAATATATACACAATCAATCAATATGAAGACGTCATCTTTTTTATGGATTGTTGAGCAATAAAGGACAAAGAAATACACTCACACACACACACACACACACACACACACACACACACACACACACACACACACACACACACACACACACACACACACACACACACACACATATTTTAAGCCAGGACAAAAATGGGGAAGAAAAGCAGCGTGGAATCGGAGCGAGCGCGTGTTTTGGGCCGGGCTTGTGTCGGCCGCGAGCGTGTGCCCAAAAATGGTAATACTCTGGCCTCCCTTGTTGCCGCTTGGAAGGAAAAGTTTTCTTCTGCTGGTGGTTTCCTGCATGATGTCATGGCTGCTACCGGCTGGGACACTATCAGGTGTGAAGACAAGCCTGGACTTCTGTTCATTTGCTGGCTTCAATCCTTCAATAAAAAAAAGTGCTTGTTTGATATGAATTAGTGCCATGTTACTCCTGGCAGCTTTGCAACTCTTACTTTTGGGAGTCACACCCGCAGCTGCAAACTGCTTCCAATGAGCTTTGTGGGGTTAAAGGTCGCAGACATTTACTTGTGTTTGCCAAAACACGGGTTTGAGGGTACATCATGTTGCCAAAATAATGCGTTATACCCGCAAAAACGACTGAAAAAATTATAATGTGCATTCCAGGCCAGTAGTTGGCGCTGTCTCAGAACAACACTATGCTAAAACCCCGTTGTCTAAACCTAGCTGCTTGTTTGCTACATTTGGGCTACTTGTTAGTTACTAATTAGCTACTTTTTAGCTACTTATTAGTTACTCATAAGCGACACATTAGCTTCATGTTAGTTACACGTTAGATTCATGTTAGTTACTTGTTAGCTACATGTTAACTACTTGTTAGTTACTAATTAGCTACATGTTAGCTACTTGTTAGTTACTATGCACATGTTAACGACTTGTTAGTAACAAGTGAGTTACTTGTTAGTTATATATTAGCTACATGTTAGCTTCATGTTAGTTACTAATTAGCTAAGCGACACATTTGCTTCATGTTAGTTACACGTTAGCTTCATGTTAGTTACTTGTTAGCTACATGTTAACTAGTTGTTAGTTACTAATTAGCTACATGTTAGCTACTTGTTAGTTACTATGTACATGTTAGCGACTTGTTAGTAACAAGTGAGCTGCTTGTTAGTTATATATTAGCTTCATGTTAGTTACTAATTAGCTTCATGTTAGTTACTAATTAGCTACATGTTAGTTATGTATTAGTTATTAGCTACATCTCAGCTTTGTTAGTTACTAATTAGCTACACGTTAGGTACATGTTCGCTATGTATTAGTTAATTATTAGCTACATCTTAGCTTTGTTAGTTACTTATTAGCTATATGTTAGCTACTTGTTAGTTACTATGTACATGTTAGCGACTTGTTAGTAACATGTGAGCTACTTGTTAGTTACTATATACATGTTAACGACTTGTTAGTAACATGTGAGCTACTTGTTAGTTATATATTAGCTATGTGTTAGCTTCTTGTTAGTTACTAATTAGCTACATGTTAGCTATGTATTAGTTACTTATTAGCTACATCTTAGCTTTGTTAGTTACTTATTAGATATATGTTAGCTACTTGTTAGTTACTATGTACATGTTAGCGACTTGTTAGTAACATGTGAGCTACTTGTTAGTTACTATATTAGCTACATGTTAGCTTCTTGTTAGTTACTAATTAGCTACATGTTAGCTATGTATTAGTTACTTATTAGCTACATCTTAGCTTTGTTAGTTACTTATTTGCTACATGTTAGCTACTTGTTAGGTCCTTGTTAAATACATATTAGCTACATGTTAGCTACTTGTTAGTTGTTAGTTAGGTACATGTTACCTACTTATTAATTACATATTAGCTACATGCTAGCTTTATTTTAGTTACTTGTTTGGTACATGTTAAATACTTGTTAGTTACATGTTAGCTACTTGTTAGTTATGTGTTCGCTACTTCATAGTTACATGTTAGCTACTTGTTAGGTGCATATCAGCTACATGTTAGCGACATGTTAAACACGTATTAGCTACTATTAGCTACTTGTCAGTTTCTTCAAAACCGCACTAAAAGAACACCTCCAGGCAGCTACAACCCTAGCCTAACCCCCTCCCCCCACCACATCCCACCTCCCCGGATTGTAAATAATCAAATGTATATACTTGTTCTTATGCTTTCTGAGCTCACTATGTTCACCGCTCGCTGTACATGTTCTACCAAGTGAGACCTACACTGTTTCAATGTCCATTTCTCAGATGATATAATTGTTGATGACTGAAGTATGCTGATAGCAACCCAACCTAACCCCCCCCCCCACACCCCCCCGCACTACCCCCTCTACATCCCACCACCCGGATTGTAAATAATTCAATGTATATACTCTGATGGTTAACTTGTGTGATGACTGTATTGATTAACGTGGACCCCGACTTAAACAAGTTGAAAAAGTTATTCGGGTGTTACCATTTAGTGGTCAATTGTACGGAATATGTACTGCACTGTGCAATCTACTAATAAAAGTTTCAATCAATCAATCAATCAATCAATCAATCACATGCCGATGGCTAAATTAGACCCTAAGCAGAATTTTATTTTGAGGACCCCCATTACAGAAATATGTCACACTTTTTTGTTAATAAATATTTTAAGTTTTATTTCATGCATGTTTAGCACAAAAAACTATTCATCGGCAAAAAAAATCGATACTGCAATTTTTTTAGGACAAAATAGCACATTTAACAAATTTGCCCATCTTCCTGACACATTTATGGTGGGGATTGGAACCCAGTGTGACATGTTACCAGCCCAGCTAATACTATACATTGGCAGCAAAACAGGCCCAGAGCATAATACTACCACCACCATGCTTGACGGTAGGAATGGTGTTCCTGGGATTAAAGGCCTCGCCTTTTCTCTTCCAATTATATTGCTGGGTATTTTTGTTTCATCTGGCAATCACATGGACAAAGATAAGACCTTATGGAGGAAAGTTCTGTGGTGACGGTGGAACAGGGGTTAGTGCGTCTGCCTCACAAATCTTGGGTTCGATCCTGTGCTCGGGATCTTTCTTTGTGGAGTTTGCATGTTCGCCCCGTGACTGCGTGGGTTCCCTCCGGGTACTCCGGCTTCCTCCCACCTCCAAAAACATGCACCTGGGGATAGGTTGATTGTGAATGTGAGTGTGAATGTTGTCTGTATCTGTGTTGGCTCTGCGGTGAGGTGGCGACTTGTCCAGGGTGTACCCAGCCTTCCGCCCGAATGCAACTGAGATAGGCTCCAGCACCCCCCCGCGACCCCGAGAAGGGACAAGCGGTAGAAAATGGATGGATGGATAATTGAAATACAAGGAGTTTTTGAGCAAAGTAAGTCAGAAGGAAATGTTGCATCACGCAGGTTAGGAAGATGATGAGCGCGCCTCTTTGAAAGCAGCGTGTTGCCAAATGTTTTGGATTCCCATGCAAGTCCTAACCTGAGACGGCCGGGAGTACGAGGGCGCTGGCGTCCTCTTATCTCGGAATCTTAATGTCTTTGCACAGGCAGGTGTCTCTGGGACACGGTGCCAGAGGCAACATCACATATTTCCATGCAGTCGTCTTCCACAAACAAACAAACAAACACACACACACTCACACACACCGTGCCTGCAAGGCGCATTATAGTTTCTCTACTTTATTCCATGTTGCCCTTATAAGACTGTGAAGAGACGTACCTACGCCTCCCCTTCCAGCATCCCCCACGCCCAAACCTTTTCCCTCCCAGACCACGCCCACATTCTCGCGCTCGGCGTGCCAGGCAGCCCGGCGATAAGATCCACACGCTCCCTCACTCTCGCTTTAAAACCTCGCATCAATTCAAGTGTCGCCGTATTTCTTCAGGCCGTGTGGCGACTCGGCGATTACGCGGGACTTGTTGTGCAAGGCTCGTGAGTCACAACCACGATGCCTTGGACCATTTTGTTCCATTTAATACCCACCGAGTCCCAAGTAGCTGGCGGAAAAGCAACACGCATCCTTACTCTATTTGTCTTCATTTGTTGGAACATCATTTTACTAAACTAGGAGTGTCGATCCATCCGGTATCGTTCCGATATTAGCAGTAGGGCTGCAACTAACAACTAATTTGATAATCGAATAATCTGTCGATTATTACTTCGATTGATCGATTAATAATCGGATAAAAGAGACAAACTACATTTCTATTCTTTCCAGTATTTTATTGGGGGAAAAAACAGCATACTGGCACCATACTTATTTTGATTATTGTTTCTCAGCTGTCTGTAAATGTTGCAGTTTATAAATAAAGGTTTATAAAAAAAATAAATAAATAAATAAAATAGCCTCTTCGCATGCGCATAACATAGATCCAACGAATCGATGACTAAATTAATCGCCAACTGTTTTTATAATCGATTTTAATCGATTTAATCGATTAGTTGTTGCAGCCCTAATTAGCAGTATCATATTATATGGGCTCGCATCTGAAATAGGGTTTAGCGATATGGCTGAAAACTGCGTCGCGATATAAATGTTTTATATCAGTAAATCGATAATTATACACTACCGTTCAAAAGTTTGGGGTCACCCAAACAATTTTGTGGAATAGCCTTCATTTCTAAGAACAAGAATAGACTGTCGAGTTTCAGATGAAAGTTCTCTTTTTCTGGCCGTTTCGAGCGTTTAATTGACCCCACAAACGTGATGCTCCAGAAACTCAATCTGCTCAAAGGAAGGTCAGTTTTGTAGCTTCTGTAACGAGCTAAACTGTTTTCAGATGTGTGAACATGATTGCACAAGGGTTTTCTAATCATCAATTAGCCTTCTGAGCCAATGAGCAAACACATTGTACCATTAGAACACTGGAGTGATAGTTGCTGGAAATGGGCCTTTTTACACCTATGTAGATATTGCACCAAAAACCAGACATTTGCAGCTAGAATAGTCATTTACCACATTAGCAATGTATTGAGTGTATTTCTTTAAAGTTAAGACTAGTTTAAAGTTATCTTCATTGAAAAGTACAGTGCTTTTCCTTCAAAAATAAGGACATGTCAATGTGACCCCAAACTTTTGAATGGTAGTGTATATTTTTTTAATTAGCTAAATAAAATAAAGATTACATTTAAAAATCAATGAATTGATTTACGTGGACCCCAACTTAAACAAGTTGAAAAACCTATTGGGGTGTTACCATTTAGTGGTCAATTGTACGGAATATGTACTGTACTGTGCAATCTACTAATAAAAGTTTCAATCAAACAAAATTGTAAAATCACATTGAACAGTTAACAATAACCTCTTAAAATGAAGATGCAAAAATAAGGAAAATGCAAGGATTGTTAAATAAAGTGTAACAATGTGGTGCAAAGTAAAAAAACAAAATAATGCATTATACCCGCAAAAACGACTGAAAATGTTATAATGTGCATTCCAGGCCAGTAGTTGGCGCAGTCTCAGATCAACACTATGCTAAAACACCGTTGTCCACACCGAGCTGCTTGTTTGCTACATTTTGGCTACTTGTTAGTTACTAATTAGCTACATGTTAGCTACTTATTAGTTACTCATTAGATACACATTAGCGTCATGTCAGTTACACGTTAGCTACATGTTAACTACTTGTGAGTTATGTTATTACTTGTTAGTTACTAATTAGCTACTTGTTAGTTACAAATTAGCTACATTTTAGCTACTTGTTAGTTACTATGTACATGTTAGCGACTTGTTAGTAACATGTTAGCTACTTGTTAGTTATATATTAGCCACATGCTAGCTTCATGTTAGTTACTAATTAGCTACATGTTAGCTATGTATTAGTTACTTATTAACTACATTTTAGCTTTGTTAGTTGGACCAGTTTGTTCCATTTAATACCCACTGAGTCCCAAGTAGCTGGCGGAAAAGCAACATGCATCCTTACTGTATTTGTCTTTAATTTGTTGGAACATCATTCATGTTTAAGGGTCAGAAATTGGGAAGTGTCGTCAGAATTCTACACTCGACTAAGTTTATTATACTAAACTAGGAGTGTCGATCGATTCGGTATCGTTCCGATGTTAGCAGTATCTTATTATATGGGCTCGCATCTGAAATAGAGCTTAGCGATATGGCTGAAAACTGCATCACGATATAAATGTTTTATATCAGTATATCGATACTTATAATTTTTTTTTATTAGCTAAGGAAAATAAGGATTACATTTAAAAATCAATGTAAACAAAATTCTAAAATCACGTCACTCTTAAAATGAAGGTGCAAAAATAAGGAAAAGTGTAACAACATGATGCAAAGTAAAAAAAACAAATTAATGCGTTATACCCGCAAAAACGCCTGAAAATGTTATAATGTGCATTCCAGGCCAGTAGTTGGCGCTGTCTCAGATCAACACTATGCTAAAACACCGTTGTCCACACCGAGCTGCTTGTTTGCTACATTTTGGCTACTTTTTAGTTACTAATTAGCTACATGCTAGCTACTTTTTAGTTACTCATTAGCTTCATGTTAGTCACACGATTATTAAAAATCGATTATTGATGCATCTATAATTTATACATATTGATGCAGATTTACATTTTTCGTTTCACTAAAAAAGCGTTTATCACTTGCAACTTTAAAAAACAGTGCATTTGTAATAAGAAACAGTTCAATTGATTCTCACATTCACTAAATTAATTAAAATGTGGGCAAAAAATGTGTACAAGTGCCTGCTCAGTGGCCTTGTGGTTAGAGATCGGTAGGTCGTGAGTTCAAACCCCGGCCGAGTCATACCAAAGACTATAAAAATGGGACCCATTACCTCTCTCAGCATCGAGGGTTGGAATTGGGGGTTAAATCACCAAAATGATTCCAGAGCGCGGCCACCGCTGCTGCTCACTGCTCCCCTCACAGGTCGTGAGTTCAAACCCCGGCCGAGTCATACCAAAGACTATAAAAATGGGACCCATTACCTCCCTGCTTGGCACTCAGCATCAAGGGTTGGAATTGGGTGTTAAATCACCAGAATGATTCCCGAGCACGGCCACCGCTGCTGCTCACTGCTCCCCTCACAGGTCGTGAGTTCAAACCCCGGCCGAGTCATACCAAAGACTATAAAAATGGGACCCATTACCTCCCTGCTTGGCACTCAGCATCAAGGGTTGGAATTGGGGGTTAAATCACCAGAATGATTCCCGAGCGCGGCCACCGCTGCTGCTCACTGCTCCCCTCACCTCCCAGGGGGTGAAACAAGGGGATGGGTCGAATGTTAATTTCACCACACCTAGTGTGTGTCTGACTTATCAGTGGTACTTTAACTTTTTTAGAACTTTATTTACAATAAATAAATCGTTTGTCAATTATTGACGTTTACTAATCACCCAAGTCTGAATTGCAATGCATCTAAAAATCGATTATTTCCCCCACCTCTACAACATACCCCAATATAAATGTCTTTAAACACATTACTGAGAGACAGAAGAATTGATCAATGCACGGACATCAACAATACCGTGATAATAATGATCACCACGAGTCATGACAATTTTGTGATATGAAATTTCCCTAGCAGGATTTCGGAGCACCTATTTACTGATATCAACGTAGCTAAAAAAAGGTGTTGAATTGAACAAGAACTATGATGTTTCACCGCTATGCAAAAAGTGCTGTCTGCAAAACACTCGCTGTCATCACATTCCTGCGTTGTCATGATGCACCTGGCTTACTGTTGAACAAAGACGACGATGATGTGTCATGTGATGCATTTCAACTCTGCAAACTTTATGACAACTATATCAAAGTACCACTATGGTGTTATTGCAAAAATTATATATATATATTTTTTTTTGTTATCACGTCGTGGTAGGGATAGGCAATATGGCTGAAAACTGTATCAAGATATAAGTGTTTCATATCGGTCAATACAGATAATTATTGATATTTCTTATGACCTATCAAAAATAAGGACCAGGAGAAAATTCTAAAAAAAAAAATTATTTAAAATGTAACCTTCCTCTGATTATAATTTCCTCAGCAAAGGAGGAAATTATTTTTAATATTAATAATAATAAATATTATTATTATTGATATAATGTATATATATTAATTATAATAATATATATATATATATATATATATATATATATATATATATATATATATATATATATAATATATAAATTTATATATTATTTATAACTTTAATTATTATTAATTAATGATATATTTTTATTTTATATTTATCCTTTCTGCCCTTTTCTTCAGGGCAGAAAGGAAAGGAAATGTCAACACAACTATAGAAAACGCTCACTCGATCGATGTAAACAAATTTCTAAAATCACATTGACTACTGAACAATAACCTCTTAAACTGAAGAAATACATAAAAAAAAAAAAAAAGCTTAATAAATCACTCCCACTGATCACTGATCAGTGGGAGTGCCTTTGTTCATGCAACCAACCTTGCTTTGCAACTTCCTTTTTGTTTTTTCACATTTTTGACATTTTTCTTGATATCGATTACGTGTCTATCGCTATATATTAGAGATGTCCAATAATATCGGACTGCCGATTTTATCGGCCGATAAATGCTTTAAAATGTAATTATCGGAAATTATCGGTATCGGTTTCAAAAAGTAAAATGTATGACTTTTTAAAACGCCGCTGTGTACACGGACGTAGGGAGAAGTACAGAGCGCCAATAAACCTTAAAGGCACTCACTGCCTTTGCGTGCCGGCCCAGTCACATAATATCTACGGCTTTTCGGTATAGCTCGGTTGGTAGAGCGGCCGTGCCAGCAACTTGAGGGTTGCAGGTTCGATCCCCGCTTCCGCCATCCTAGTCACTGCCGTTGTGTCCTTGGGCAAGACACTTTACCCACCTGCTCCCAGTGCCACCCACACTGGTTTAAATGTAACTTAGATATTGGGTTTTCACAATGTAAAGCGCTTTGAGTCACTTGAGAAAAAGCGCTATATAAATGTAATTCAATTCAATTCAATTTTCACACACACAAGTGAATGCAATCGCATACTTGGTCAACAGCCATACAGGTCACACTGAGGGTGTCCGTATAAACAACTGTGAACCCACACCAAACAACTATGGCAAACACATTTCGGGAGAACATCCGCACCGTAACACAACATAAACACAACAGAACAAATACCCAGAACCCCTTGCAGCACTAACTCTTCCGGGACGCTACAATATACACCCCCCGCTACCCCCTACCCCCCCCCACCTCAACCTCCTCTCTCAGGGAGAGCATGTCCCAAATTCCAAGCTGCTGTTTTGAGGCATGTTAAAAAAAAATAATGCACTTTGTGACTTCAATAATAAATATGGCAGTGCCATGTTGGCATTTTTTTCCATGACTTGAGTTGGTTTATTTTGGAAAACCTTGTTACATTGTTTAATGCATCCAGCGGGGCATCACAACAAAATTAGGCATAATAATGTGTTAATTCCACGACTGTATATACCGGTATCGGTAATTAAGAGTTGGACAATATCGGAATATCGTATATCGGCAAAAAAGCTATTATCGGACATCTCTGGTGTCAACCTATTTGGACTGTCAGAAATAAAAACCTTATACATATTGTCTATTCAGCAATGACATTTTATAATTTAATAGCTGCTGAATGACTTAAGTCAAGTGGCTGATAAAAACAAAATAAATTGACCACAATCATGCATTTTCTTGCGACTGGATCATTCAGAGTATTTTGCAGCGCCTCTCAGAATGCACCTTCGACATGCTAAATAAGGTTATGTTGTCCAGTTTGCACTTTAATATAGCCCAGAAAAGGAGGCACAGGTTATGATTGTGTGCTACATGTTCAAAAACATAACCAAACACCACATGTTGGAGCATATGATGCCATGAATGTGGAGGGAAATGAGTGTTTCCATGGTGACAGTGGTGTGGATCGATAAATAGCATGCAAAAAATGTCATTTAGATAAGGCGGTCTGCACCACTTTTGCACTTGTTACCAACTGTGCGTGCAGTCTCCAGCCATCCTACTTTTTATGTGTGTTATTTTGATTTTGGGGGCTTTCTTCTTTCCGGGTGTGTCAGCGAACTTTTGAGGTGCAGCTGGAGAGTATGCCATGTAATTTGAAGCAGCACAGTGTAAAGAGATACGCTAGAGTGGCAGCACACCTTTCCATTCAGTACCCGTGTGTATGTGTGTGTGTGTCAGAGCAGGGGGAGCCAGTAAGAAGAAGAACACGAGGCTTTCAGGCCATCCTTTTGTTCCCCTGTCAGCACAGTCAATTATTGATGTGGATATGCTATCAGGTGTTTATCCTGCTGCTGTTATACTGTTATATACATATAATACTGTTTGTTGGCTATCTCACATTGTTGTTGTGTGTTTGTTGACTATCTGATATTGTTGTTGAGTGTTTTGTTTGTTGACTATCTCACATTGTTGTTTTGTTTGTTTGTTGACTAGCTGATGTAGTTGTCACGTGTTTTTGACTAGCTAACATTGTTGTTGTGTTTGTTTGTGTCATGATCTGTGGTCTGGATCATGTTTTTTGTTATTTACTGTTTGTTTAAGACTCCATTAGTTCCTGTTTTTGTGCACCCTTGTTTGTTTTAGTCACCATGGCGACTCATTAGTTTCACCTGCCTCTTGTGTTCCGGACGCGCACCTGTTTGTAATCACTGATATTATTTAAAGGCCTACTGAAATGAATTTTTTTTATTTAAACGGGAATAGCAGATCCATTCTATCTGTCATACTTGATCATTTCGCGATATTGCCATATTTTTGCTGAAAGGATTTAGTAGAGAAAATCGACGATAAAGTTCGCAACTTTTGCTCGGTGATAAAAAAAAACCTTGCCCCTACCGGAAGTAGCGTGACGTCACAAGCGGTAGTGCTGCTCACAATTCCCCGTTGTTTACAATGGAGCGAGAGATATTAGGAGCGAGAAAGTGACGATTACCCCATTAATTTGAGCAAGGATGAAAGATTCGTGGATGAGGAACGTTAGAGTGACGGACTAGAATGCAGTTCAAGAGATATCTTTTTTCGCTATGACCGTAACTTAGGTACAAGCTGGCTCATTGGAATCCACACTCTCTCCTTTTTCTATTGTGGAGCACGGATTTGTATTTTAAACCACCTCGGATACTATATCCTCTTGAAAATGAGAGTCGAGAAGGCGGAATGGACATTAACAGTGACTTTTATCTCCACGACAATACATCGACGAAGCTCTTTAGCATGAGCTAACATGATAGCATCTGTCTCAAATGCAGATAGAAACAAAATAAATAAATCCCTGACTGGAAGGATAGACAGAAGATCAACAATACTACTATCAGGAGACACCGAACCAAACACTGGACATGTAAATACACGGTTAATGTGTATTCAACGCCTGTCGAAGCCTAGCAATGCTGTTGCTAACGACGCTAACTTAACAACGGGACCTCGTCAGAGCTATGATAAAAACATTAGCGCTCCACCTACGCCAGCCAGCCCTCCTCTGCTCATCAACACCCGTGCTCACCTGCGTTCCAGCGATCGACGATGCGGTCGGCGGCCCGTAGACGTAGGAAGTCAAGGTGAGGTCGCCGCTCGCGCGTCTGCTATCCAACAAAGTCCTCCTTGTTGTGTTGCTACAGCCAGCCGCATACACCGATCCCACCTACAACGTTCTTCTTTGCAGCCTCCATTGTTCATTAAACAAATTGCAAAAGATTCACCAACACAGATGTCCAGAATACTGTGGAATTTTGTCGAAGAAAACAGAGCTCTGTGTATTGTGTCCAAAAGGGTCCAAACACTTCCGTGGACCTCGCGACGTCACGCGCATAAGTCATCCTCCAAAGGCGTTTTGAACCGGAAGTTCCCCGGGAAATTTAAAATTGCACTTTATAAGTTAACCCGGCCGTATTGGCATGTGTTGCAATGTTAAGATTTCATCATTGATATATAAACTATCAGACTGCGTAGTAGTGGGTTTCAGTAGGCCTTTAATAAGCCTGTCGTTGCCAGTTAGTCGGGCTAAATAGATAGATAGATAGTACTTTATTGATTCCTTCAGGAGAGTTCCCTCAAGAAAATTAAAATCTGGCGACATTTTTCATTTCATGCTCTGTTCATGTTTATATTCTTGCGATTGCTCTTTTCATGCTTCATGCCTTGTCAAGTAAGTTTTGTTTATTCATGCCACAATTAGCGACTTTTTGTTTTGCCCTGTCCATAATTTATGCTAAGTCTTAGCTTTTGTTTTCTGCGCTCAGTTGTGACTTCGCCTTGTGCGCCTTTTGTTTTCACCTATTTGAGAGGAGAATAAATATGTTCCTACCTGCTACCGTTGTCCGGAAAAGTCCGTTTGCGTCCCGGGAGAACAATCCTCGCAGTAAGCTGCGAAAACCCCCTCGTCATGACAGTTTGTGGACTATCCGATACTGTTGTGTGTTTGTTGCGTCAATCAGTCAATCAATCAAAGTTTATTTATATAGCCCTAAATCACAAGTGTCTCAAAGGGCTGTACAAGCCAAATGACATTTTTGTTGTGTGTTTGTTGACTATCTGACATTGTTGCTGTGTGATGATGGCTGATTAGCTGACATTGTTGTGTGTTTGTTTGTTTGTTAGCTAAAGTAGTTGTCATGTGTTTTTTGACTATCTGACATACCATAACATACCAACTTTATTCATAAAGCCCTTTAAAAACAGCCACAGTTGAAGAACAAAGGGCTGTACACCACAAAGAAATACAGGCAAAGGACAGACTAAAAAATAACATTTAAAACAGAAGTAAAATACACATTGAAAAAGCAAATACAAATTACCCTAAAATCCATTTGTTAGATAAAAAGCAGTTAAAAAGTTAAAAACAGTTAAAAAAGTTAAAAACAGTTTAAAGTCTCATGCTGGGTTAAAAGCCAGTGAATAAAAATGGGTTTTAAGAAGGGTCTTAAAAATAGCCAAAGAAGGGGCCTGTCTCACATGGAGAGGGAGATCGTTCCAGACTATTTGTTGACTATCTGACATAGGGCTGGGCGATATGGCCTTTTTTTAATATCTCGATATTTTTAGGCCATGTCACGATACACGATATATATCTCGATATTTTTGCCTTAGCCTTGGATGAACACTTGATGCATATAATCACACCAGTACACGTTTGATGATTCCATGTGTCTACATTAAAACATTCTTGTTCATACTGCATTAATATATGCTCATGCAGAGAGGGAAACCACAACTAAGTCAATTGACCAACACTGTATTTATTAAACAGTTATTAAGCAGTGGCACAAACATTCATGTCATTTCCAAAACAGAAAGTGCAAGATTGTCAGAGACATTTCAAAACAAGCTATTAGTGCACTTTTGTGTATGATGTCACACAAGATATTTCAATAACTGTCAAATAAAAATGAGCTGCATAATAGGAAATCAAATGTGGTAGGCTCATGCGGACGTTATCTCCTTTTGTTGTTGACTATTTTTTTCATACGGTGTTGATGTGGAAATGGTTGCCTCTGCATTTTGTTGGTGTGGCACCGAACGGAGATGTTGACATGCGGAGTTTCAAGCACTCTTCATTCTCCAGCGGGTGGCTTTTCAAATGATGCTACATATTAGCAGTAGTGCTACTTTTTGTAGCAACGCTTTTGCCCCACACTTGACAAATTACGGTTGTCTGTTTGACATATTCCCACTTGAAGTCAAACCACCGCCAGACGATGGACCCCCTGCTGTTTTTCTTGGGAATTAATTATTCCTTCATTTGTTACCAGATTCGCACCTTCTTTCTCTCGTATTACCACTCGCACCACAGCTAACGTTACCCATGCCGCTACCTCTCTGCTCCGCGAGGGCGTATATGTATGTGACGTATGTAAGAAGGTGCGCTTGTTTTATGTCTCTGTGAGATGGAGAGACAAGAAAGAGTGAGAAGAGCCTGTAGTGTAATGCCCGCAGCTAAAAGCAACTGCGTGAGAACGTATACTCGATTATCACGATATAGTCATTTTCTATATCGCACAGAGACAAACTCGCGATATATCGATATATCGCCCAGCCCTAATCTGACATTATTTTTGTGTGTTTGTTGACTAGCTGGCGTTGTTTGTTTGACTATCTGACGTCGTTGTTTGTTTGTCGACTGGCTAGCATAAGCTATGTGCACATCAGCATATGGACACATTTTAATCGGATTGAAAGCCTAACCGGCATAAAAATGCTTCCCGTAAACACACCATTCGGAACTTTCTGACCCTATAACACAAGGTCGGATCAAAATTTAATTCCGATTGAGACTGGGTGGTTTATGCCGGTAGTTATTCAGATTGGAGCGCATGAAAACACTTCTTCCGAAATATCAGGTCAATTTTCCTTACTGCGTCTGACGTCAGCCATACTTTGATGGTAGAGGGGGGACTAAATAAATAAATCTCGGAATGAAGCGATTGTCTTGTTGCTGTCTCCCCCCATTCAACATGTACAGGTACACACGTACACAGAATGTCTTAACATGAATACGCGCGGCAAGCAGCACATATCACAACATGGAGGGCACAGAACAGCTCCATTTCAAAAAGAGAGGTAAAACAAAAGTAGCGATCAGAAGGAGAAATGTATAAATAAATAACGTGATAAAGTCGGACAAGCCAAAATGCACAGAGCCATGTTTTTTTTACAGTAGAAGTCGCTGCTTTTTCTTTTACTTCCATTTCCGGTATATGATGCGCATTTCAAAATAAAGTGTTCAGATTTAAGGTGGGATTTTTTTCAGGGTTCATGTACACAGTAACATTCTAATCAGCATTATGATCAGATTAAATACATTTTGCCCATGTACACGTGGCTACTGTTTTAGTTTGTTTGTTGACTAGCTGATGTTGTTGTTGTCGTGTGCATGTTGACTATCTGATGTCATTGTAGTGTTTGTTTGTTTACTAGCTGACATCATTGTTCTGTTTGTTTGCTGGCTGATATCGTTGTTATGGTTGTGGTGTGCGTTTATTGTCTATCTGACAATGTTGATTTTTATTGCATGGTCCAACCACATGTTGCACATATGCAAATAGCAACATTTTTTGTTGTTCATGTTTCACCACTATTTAACGACAATATCTTTCTACCATTGGCTCAGAAAATTTGCATTTTTAATTTTTTTTTATTGTGGTTAACTTCTTTTTAGACTTTTAACAGCTTTTAAAGTAGAAGACGTCCACAATTTTTGGACCAGCGTGCCACGATGCCTTTGTCATTGGTCTTTAAGTTGGTCCCTAACTTCTTTTTACAATTGAATGACAGGAACGTTACAATGTGACTTCAAACATTGCATGCTTCATAAAGGTTTTAGGATTATATCTATTTCCTAATATCAATTAAAGTACTTTTAAGGCTAGGAACAACCTTGCAAATAACACACATTGATGATCATATCACATGACTATATAATATGATTGTATTGTAGTTTAACTCCCAAAAGGCCAAATGTGGCCTTGCCTGAGGACACAAAAAGGACAGGAAGAAGACTATTTGAACCCAATAAAGCACATCATCTTTCAACGTTCTCTCTCTGCTTCCTTCCCTTGTTCTGCCTCCTTTCCTCTTTCCTCTCTCCTCTCCTGTCAGAGTGAACGAGTGAGAGTGGGTGTCGGCGTCTGAGTGAAAGTTATTTGCTGACATTCAGCCTCGGTGTGTTGAACGCTCCTGCAGATTATCAGAAGCGACGCGTCAGCTCTGTTTGCTCTTTGAGTGAAAACACAAACATTGCGGTGCGAGCCCCGTTGTTTGTCATCGCTTCATCCTTTTCACCTTTTATATCATCTTTGCATTTGTCAAAACATGACAGCAGACCAGCCAACACACTCATTTATCAGCAGAGCACCCCCATTTTATTAAGGATCTTTGACCAGCATTTGTGCTTTTTGATCCTTAAATCAGCTGTTGTATAGACCAGGGGTGTCCAAATTATTTTCCAGTGAGGGCTGCATACAGAAAAGTTAAAGGCCTTTTTATAGTTCCTAAAACCTGTCTCGTTCCCACGTGAGTTATTTTTAGTTTCTTGTATTTTGTAGTATTTCCTCTACAGCGCTCTTATTTTTTGTTCCACATCCTGTTGGCATCCATTTTCCACCACTCCTCAGGTCTGAGCAAAGGCTCCGTCACCTGTCCGTGATTGGCAGTCAGGGAACACCTGTCCTTGGTTGCTAATCAGGATGCTTTTCAAGACTGGATCACTTTTGCTTCGTACTTCACTGTTGTAACATTGCTCGCGTTGCGCTTCATACGCCTGTTTTCCATTTGTGTACTTCCCAGCTGCATTTTTGTTTTTCTGTTCCCTGCGTTTCCCTAATAAAGAGTAGTGGTGTAACGGTACACAAAAATTTTGGTTCGGTACGTACCTCGGTTTAGAGGTCACGGTTCGGTTCATTTTCGGTACAGTAAGAAAACAACAAAATATAAATTTTGGGGTTATTTATTTACCAAATTTGCAAAATCTTCCACCAAAAATATTTTTCTTAGTGGAATATTTGATGTGAAGTAATCAGAACCTTGGATAGGTCAATAATTCATAATAATATTGATTTTGATTAAATATTATGTTTTGAGCAATGACAGTTTGAAAGAAAAAAAAACAGTCAACATTGCAACTTTTTCTAAATTACATTTAACCTGAGCTTTTTTATTTCACTTTTGTTATATTTTTGTTTATTTTAATAGTATTTTTAGAATGTGCCGTGGGCCTTTTAAAACATTAGCTGTGGGCTGCAAATGGCCTCCGGGGCACACTTTTGACACCCCTGCTATAGATAATAAAAAATTAAATCTGATAAATCTATGGATAAAAAGCAGAGCCTGGCGACGCGTGCGCGTTTATCATAACTCTCTCGCTCTCTCTGTCTCTGCCCCTCCCTCACCAATGCTGCTGCGCGCACAATTTGTTTTGTTTTTAACCCCTTCTTAACCCTGAACGTACATTGAAAATACACGCAACCGTAACTCAAAATGCCGGGCATTTGAGGCATTTAAGAAACTCCGCTCGGACAGCTCCGCAAAAGAGGACATGTCCGGTGAAAAGAGGACGTATGGTCAGTCTATCCTAGCCCAGTCGCTGCTGGCATGCCATGTGTTTTGCCTCGGTGTGCATTGTTTACACAACGTGCATTACGCTACTTGATATGTCCATGTGGAAACTCGTTCGGTACACCTCCGAACCGAACCGAAACCCCCGTACCGAAATGGTTCAATACAAATACACGTACCGTTACACCCCTAATAAAGAGGGCTTCTTTTCTGCACTTGCCTGCCGTCCCTGCATCCCGGGGGCCATACACACACTGAAACATAACAAAAACCAATACAATGTATTCCCAGGGCATTCAATCGATTGCAACTGGACTGTTTGGTTTGTTTGAGAAGACATTTTGCCTCTCATCCATGTAAACCTCTTCAGTTCATGCTCATAGACTTAGATCTCGTCTTAGACTTAGATCGGTCAGATCTAGTCTAGTGGCTGGAGCCAAAATCCAAAATATTTATACTCCAACACCACAAGGGTGTGCTAGGGCAAGGATTGTTTTATCCCTATCACAGTCAGTACGTGTCCATGCACTAAATTAGTCCGAGTTATCAAATCGTTAGGCTCTAAATAAGCCTCCTACAGCCCATGGAAACACCTTAATCCGATCATGTTTGGTTTTTGAAAAATCAGACTAACACACCTGGATTATGCGATTGGAAACCAGGGGCCGTACTTATCAAGCTTCTTAGAATTACTCCTAAGAAGTCTGCTAAGAGTTGACTTAAGAGTAAATAAATTCTTCGCTGAAAGCTGCACTTAAAAGTTAGTTATCAAGCGTCTTACTCACACTTTCAGCGAAGTGTAGGACTGAATCTTAAGTGTCACACTCAGAGCTGAATTACGACATTACTATGTGCCGTAAACGGAATTTTAGGTGACGTCATTTCTGTGTCCATAGAAATGACCAATCACGGAAGGGAATCCGTTGTCTAAGAATAAAGAAATATCTTGGAAATATTTAAGTGGACAATGGGAGTGTATATTTTGACAATAAACTACAAAATAATACAAAACAAACTAGTCCCCGCCGGCACTCACGCTACCGCTCCCTCTCTTCTCTCGCCCACACACTCACTGACGTCACTCACCTCACGGCCACACACATACGCTACTGTCATAACATTTTCTTTCCAATTCATTAATTAGGCAACTAATTTGAAACTAGTGTGGGTGGCTCTATATATACTAGCCCACTGCAGACACATGCAGAAATCAACAAGGAATCGAAAAGTATTAAATCTGTGACAAAAATAATATCCGCTCTGTCTAAACGATACCGTTTGATCAGCTGCTCGTCATCAAAAAAAACCAAAACATTGTTCCGTTCCCTGAACGTTCGCGCACGTCTCTCTCGCCTCAGTGCCATCCCCTGCTGGCAACTCCTAACCACTTAAGACACCTCTGAAGGTCTCTTAAATATCGTGGAGAGTAGGAGTGATTCTTAGACTTAAGAACGTTGATAAAAAGCTTTTATTCTTAAGTTTGAGAGTAGGACTAAATTTCGCAAATTCTCAGGACTTAAGTGTAAAATGGCACTCTAAGAAGCTTGATAAGTACGGCCCCAGATCTTTCGAGGAGAGGACCCCACTTTTCGCACAACTGGCAAGATAGTCCAGAACAATAGCAACCTTCCTCTGGATATCAGTCGGGGCACGAACGGTCTTTTTCCTCGGATTTAAAACTCCTTCCATTCATCCTTAGAGCCTTTTGGATGAACTTTAAGACATTTCAAATTTTTCCATGATTTTCGTCCGAAAATTCCTTCGAAAAAACTCTTCCGCCGGCCTTTCATTGCACCCGACCTGCATCCGCCAAGATACATTCTAGGTAGTAGAGTCATGTTCGTAGCGCAATCCGAGATCATTTATTGATGCTGTCTGCTATTTAACATTACCATAGCCATTAGAGACAGAATATTTGCAATCTGTGCCAATAATACGGCGGACATCAGTCAAAACAAGTTGTAAGGATCCGCGAAATTGCGAGGGTGACGTCATAGGTCAACCGTAAAAGGAATTGATTTAACCGTGCTAAAAGGAAATAGCGCCCCCCAGTGCATGGGAGGCACACGGCGTCTGACCTATAGTGGCATTAGAGAGAGTGCATGGACACTTGGACTTCACATGTAAGTGTTAAAATACAAAAAACTGAACTTTTTAAGAAATCAGACTAATTTAGTGCATGGAAACATTGTGAGTGAGAAAAACAACTGTTGAAATGCAAATGAGTAATCCTACTGTGAATGCCATCGACATTCGTGAATGCCATCGACATTCATTGAAGCGGAATTTCCCCTCGTTAGCATCGAGGTACTGTGTGGCAGAATGAGCGCTGTGGATCGACCACTATCAGCTTCTTGGTGTTGGAGTAGAAATATTTGGGGTTTTGGCAACAGCCGCTAGACTAGATCTGACCAATCAAAGTCTAAGACTAGATCAGTGATGACTGTATTATGCTGATAGTATATATTTGTACCATGAATTGATTTACGTGGACCCCGACTTAAACAAGTTGAAAAACTTATTCGGGTGTTACCATTTAGTGGTCAATTGTACGGAATATGTACTGGATTGTGCAATCTGCTTATAAACGTTTCAATCAATCAATCTGACCAATCTAAGTCTAAGACTAGATCTGACCAATCTAAGTCGCCTACTTGGATGACAGGCGAAACGTCTTCTAAGACAAACCAAACAGTCCAGTTGCGACCGATTGAATGCCCTGAAAATCCAATGACCTGGATGAACGAGAACATCCATAGACAATACAATGTAGTTTAATCCATCCATCCATCCATTTTCTACCGTTTACAGTGTTTCCCATAACTGCCAAGATACCTGTGGAGGTGGGGGCGTGGCTATGGGCGTGGTCACCATGACATCATCGAGTAATTTGCATAATTTACTACAATGATTTTGTTTTCTCTAAAAAGGCTCAAAAAATGTATACTTACTAATTAATAACAGTTTTGTTTTAAACGTCCATCCGTCCATCCATCCATCCATCCATTTTACAATATAATTACAACACTTTATGTACATATTTATATACAGATTTGAACAATAAGTTATTCACTAAAATATATTTATTAATTGTGGTTCTTACAAAAAATATATCTTATAAAATATAAAAGCTAAAATGTCTCAAAGCTCTGCCCCTTTAATTAGTGCATATTAAATAATTTAACTTTAGCCAACTACTACAACCATATTATTTACCAGCAACATAAAGTGAAACAGAGGCAGAGGTGTCCTGCCACAGTCAGTAACAAATAAACAGAAAACAGTAGTGGTGGTAGATAGACACAGAGCTTCATCAAACATCTGATCCACTGAACAAAGAGCTCAAAAATTCTTGAACTTTAGACTGCCATCAGTTTTACTCCCTACACTTAACCATGTGTTTCCTACTGCCTGCAGACTTTGCACCCTTTGTTATATACACATGTTGTGTTTCTAATATAAATACATTTAATAAAGTCAAATACAAATAAGGCAACAAGAGAAGTATCCTACGCTTCTCTTTTGTTAAGTAAATCTGAACAGCCGGTATGGTCATCTACATCAACTATATGATTTGCCTGAGAAGCTGGAGAGGACAAAAAAAATATATATATATACAAATATATATATATATTTTTTATTTTTTATTTTTAATTTTTAATTTTTTTTTATTTGTGGCGGACGTAATTTTTTCGTGGCGGGCCGCCACAAATAAATGAATGTGTGGGAAACCCTGTTTTATCCCTTATTATCTTATTATTATTCTTTATTAATATGAGTATCATTACACCAGGGCTATAGCACACTCACAATTTTACAATATATTGCAATAAATCTGTATATATTTTAATCAAACACTATGTAGAAGGCACACAGATCAAGGGCCATTTTGGTTTTCAGGTCTCATTTTTTGAGGAAACTGGGCTGGTTCCATTTTCCCTTAGTTTCTTTGTTTGCTAGTTTTCTAGTCAAAAAAGTGTTTATTTTGTAGAAGGTGTCGCGGGCCAATAAAAAAACTAGCTCTGGGTCGCAAATGGCCCCCGGGCCACACTTTGGATATCCCTAGTAAAGTGGCTCTTTTAGTGTTATGGTCAGTGATGGAATTAGTGTTAGGAACCGGTATACAACACAGATGTTGTGTTTGGTGACTTCTGTGTTTTTGATGCTCTCGTATGGATGGTGTGGATTTCAATCAGTGGCAGCTGGTGATCAGGCACCCGCTAGCTGTACTGACCAGTATGGTTTGGTCCCGCCTCCTGCTTTCACCTGTCCCAACAGAAAGAGAGGACTATGTTGTGTGGGAACATTTCTTAAGAGGGTTGTCTGAGGTGAAGTGAGTTCATGCATTCGTTGTCAAACGGTCACAGGCGTGCGTTTACAGTATGTACAGTACAGTTTCAACATGGAGCACGTACAGTAAGCGTGGAGCCCAGGTCAGCATTTTCCTGAGTCAGGTGACGGTCAGCAGTGAAAAATGCTGCTGGCTGCAAAAAGTAGTGCCGAGCTGACTCATGACTACTGATCTATGAAGAGGTGAACTTCCCATTCATAGGAACTACCTAGTCCTCCACCCAGGCAGTTAGTAGTGCTACTGTAAAAAAAAAATACCATAAAAACTTCAGCAAACAATTGTTAAATAGCAACAGTAAAACACTGTAAAATAAAAAAAAGTTTATCACAGTTGCAAAATGCAGTGGATTCCCGCAAACCAAGAAAGCATACATAACCTAAATTACTATGGTTATAGTACGTAGAAAACACCGGACTTTACTGTGAAAATAATGAAAAATTGTACAACGCATTTGCAAATACTGTAATGTCACAAGCATGGAAATGCTCTAAAAATCATGGTGTTATTCTGTCTAAATTGAAAGATTTTGCACATTGTACATTTAAAATTACAGCATAGCTTAATTGTTTTAGGGGTTTGTGTTAAAACATTAATCTAGTTAACTCATGGCTAATATGTTTTCTTGTATTTTTGTGGCAAGTCGTTTCAGACATTGAGGGATTATGGCTATGCGCTTCTTGTAATTTGCATCGAAATGAACCATGCTGTGTGTTTAAGTGTACTGGAATTGGTTGCGAGCAGCTATTTAACAGATTCGGAGCATTTAAGGTACCAGGTGAGTGGAAAAACAAGTTGACTTTATGTGTTGATTTGTGTTTTATTGTACCCACTAAACCAGTGTTTTTCAACCACTGTGCCACGGCACACAAGTGTACCTTGAGATATTGTTTGGTGTGCCGTGGGAGATTATGTAATTTCACCTAATTGGGTTAAAAATATTTTTTGCAAACCAGTAATTATAATCCGCAAATAATGTGCCGTCGTTGAGTGTCTGTACTGTCTGGAGCTCGGCAGAGTAACTGTGTAATATTCTTCCATATCAGTAGGTGGCAGCAGGTAGCTAATTGCTTTGTAGATGTCGGGAACAACAATGATGGTTTGTTGTGATCACAATATGCAGACGACAGTGGCAAGGCAGCAAGCAGTAATAAGGTATCTAATGCTCAAACCAAAAAAAAAAAAAAAGGTGAGTGCCCCTAAGAAAAGGCATTGAAGCTTAGGGAAGGCTATGCAGAACGAAACTAAAACCGAACGGGCTGCAAAGTTAAATAAAACAGAATGCTGGACGACAGCAAAGACTTACAGCGTGTGGCGCAGCAGACTGCGTCCACAAAGTATATTCGAATATGACAATGTCCACACAAAGAAGGATAAAAACAACTTAAATAGTCTTGATTGCTAAAAACAAAGCAGGCGTGGGGAATAGCTGTCAAGGAAGATATGAAACTGCTACAGGAAAATACCAACAAAACAGGAAAAGCCACCAAAATAGGAGCGCAAGACAAGAGCTAAAACACTACACTCAGGAAAACACCAAAAAACTCAAAATAAGTCCCGGAGTGATGTGACAGGTCGTGACAGTACACCTACTTTGAGACAAGAACTATAGTGTTGCATGGTTGGTTATGGTTTAAAGTCATACCCAACAATTACGACAATGACTTTTTACTGTCAATATCGGCTGCGGAGTTTCATTTTTTTATGTTTTCTGCTGGCCGTGTGCCTCCGGATTTTTTCAATGAAAAAAATGTGTCTTGGCTAGGGTTTCAAAGGGGTGGAAAGTTTCCGGTAAATTTCCGGAAAGTTTCCGGTAAATTTACCACGGGAAGTTAAGCTCGGGAAGTTTGGAAATATTGCCAATTTTTTGATCATTCAAAGTTGGACACCGTCTATGGGAATGAATGGGAATATATGGGAATGAATGGGGAATTACAATAATGATATATTATTGGGCACTTGTCTATATGCTGCTGAATCTTTGTGGCATTTTTGACGTAGCTCTTTGCACAGTATTTGCAAATGTACACAGCCTTTCCGCCTACATTGGTTGGGGTGAAATGTCTCCACACATCATACGTGGCATTATTCTGTTTGTATTTATTTATTCTTGTAAAACACTAATGCAATGCCACACACAGATACAAATAGTCAGCTAAACAACTGGAGTAGTCTTTAAAAATGTTTTACTGATGGACAAATGAATAGAAATAGGCTAGATGAATAAATGAACACTCAATCAGCATGCTAAATCAAACTATAACCTACATTCTTGTATGACAACAGAATGGCGAGCAGAACAGAAGGCAGAGGAAACTACACCTTTTAATTTAGTATTTGCTAGTTGAACTTTACAGATCACAAAAAAGGTAGATTCGGATCGCTAATGTTGTTAGCATAAATGAATGGGATTTAACATAGAGAAAATTAGCATCACGGCTAACGGAGAAATATTTTTGGTTCATTATGAGACTAGCCAGCTAGAGATTTTGGCCCCAAAATCATTTAACAAGTACAGGAACAGCTAGCTAGCTTGAGAGGAAGTCTGCTGGAGTAGTCTACAGCAATTACACCTCTATTAAACATAAATACCATAGATCAAATATATTTACCCCAGTAATATCATCAACACTTACCTGACTGGATGAAGTCCTTGGGCTCAAATACTAGTGTGGCCTCAATAGCCCTGCTGTAGTGTGTAGCATGCTGGGAATTATCTGCACATGTGATGGAGGAATGCACTGTGCAGGGTTGAAATTCTACTGAATTTGCATGAAATCAGGTTGTTTTAGCTAATAATCATGCTGCAAGATCTAGCATGTTGCATTCAATGTTTATTCCCATTCATTTCCCGTTAATTCCCATATACTCCCGTTAATTCCCATGGAAAGTTTCCAACTTTGAATATTCCCGGAATTTTGCAACCCTAGTCTTGGCTCAAAAAAGGTTGAAAAACACTGCACTAAACCATATCCAATTGTACTTACAATCTGCAAAGTATGTGAAAACACTGTTGAAACATCACAAAATGCCACAAATTCAGTCAGCCATTTTAAACATTCCGCTCCGAATACCTTTGGCTATTTTCAGAACACGCAAAAATTGAAAAGAGATGTGATGTTCATCATTCGCAATCCTTATGTAAGACAAGAACACACATTCCTCGCTTTTTTATGCATCGTAAAGAAATAGCTAACAATTGAGTCAACAGATGAAGGGTCGTCTGTTGCGCTCATTATGCTCTCTCTTGAAACATCCAGAAAGCACTAACAGTCCTCCATTGACATGTCATGACATGAAAATCAATCAAATATGAATGATTTTGTTATTATAAGTGCCATTGCAGACGGACTATTTTAGCGACGCGTTGATAGCTGTGAGCTAATGCTAGTTTACGCTGCTGTTGTTGTCTGATTCATCTCAAACTTGCTAAAAGTTAATTCTATATGAGAATTCATGCATCTCTCACCTGGTAGTAGACAAATGTGACCATGGACCGACAGGCTGGTCGACTTTCACGTCCCCGAGATGGAGAAATAGACCCCAAAAGTCTCTAATGTATGACATCTGTTACAATGGACTCGTGCACAGTTAAAGTGCATAGATAGGCCTATGTTAAAAGTAGATGAAGTACACAATAGCACTTCTTGGAGACACACACATCAAGGTTAACACAAATTCAATACCCTATTGTATACCTTAGTTTAAGGAGCTGCAGAACACTATAATATGGACAAATATACTCCATCCATTCATCTTCTTCCGCTTATTCGAGGTTGGGTCGCGAGGGCAGCAGCCTAAGCAGGGAAGCCCAGACTTACTTGTCCCCAGCCACTTCGTCCAACTCTTCCCGGGGGATCCCGAGGCGTTCCCAGGCCAGCCGGGAGACATAGTCTTCCCAACGTGTCCTGGGTCTTCCCCGTGGCCTCCTACCGGTCGGACGTGCCCTAAACACCTCCCTTGGGAGGCGTTCGGGTGGCATCCTGACCAGATACCCGAACCACCTCATCTGGCTCCTCTCAAGGAGGAGCAGCGGCTTTACTTTGAGCTCCCCCCGGATTGCAGAGCTTCTCACCCTATCTCTAAGGGAGAGCCCCGCCACCCGGCGGAGGAAACTCATTTCGGTCGCTTGTACCCGTGATCTTGTCCTTTCGGTCATAACCCAAAGCTCATGACCATAGGTGAGGATGGGAACGTAGATCGACCGGTAAATTGAGAGCATTGCCTTCCGGCTCAGCTCCTTCTTCACCACAACGGATCGATACAGCGTCCGCATTACTGAAGACGCCGCACCGATGCGCCTGTCGATCTCACGATCCACTCTTCCCTCACTCGTGAACAAGACTCCGAGGTACTTGAACTCCTCCACTTGGGGCAGGGTCTCCTCCCCAACCCGGAGATGGCACTCCACCCTTTTCCGGGCGAGAACCAGGGACTCGGACTTGGAGGTGCTGATTCCCATCCCAGTCGCTTCACACTCGGCTGCGAACCAATCCAGTGAGAGCTGAAGATCCTGGCCAGATGAAGCCATCAGGACCACATCATCTGCAAAAAGCAGAGACCTAATCCTGCAGCCACCAAACCGGATCCCCTCAACGCCTTGACAGCGCCTAGAAATTCTGTCCATAAAAGTTATGAACAGAATCTGTGACAAAGGGCAGCCTTGGCGGAGTCCAACCCTCACTGGAAACGTGTCCGACTTACTGCCGGCAATGTGGACCAAGCTTTGACACTGATCGTACAGGGAGCGGACCGCCACAATCAGACAGTCCGATACCCAATACTCTCTGAGCACTCCCCACAGGACTTTCCCGACAAATATACTATGGATGCTTAATTTGTTGGTACTGTATATATCCAGCTAAGTCAAAATTAGTGGATGTAAAAAGGCAATGATTGTGTGCCTAAGTCATCACGTAATGTTTTCCATGACCCCTGTTTGGACTCGAGAGTATTTTCATCCACATGATCGGATTCTTCGCACACTCAAGGCTCTTCAGGCTTTGCTGGTTGCCATAGCAACTGTTTCAGCGAAACACAGCAGTCAAGGCTCGGGCTGAGGTGTGAGTCGTTACTACACTTGAATTTGTCATGGTTGCACACAAAACACACACGTGAATATGCACCGCAGCCTTTTTATAGATTTGTGGACAATAAATAACTGTTGGTCAGTCCGAACGTGAGCTGGATTTTCATTGGTCCACTCCTTCCTACGCTCGTCTGTGCTGGAGGAGTGTTTTAACGTCTCTCTTTCTTTCACACACTCATATATACACACACACACACAAACAAACACACAAATACGTGCGCGCGCCAGGACTGCCGCAGCCAAGGTGATGTATAAATGTAATGGCAAGATTGTGCTGATTTGGCACTTTGTGTAGCTGCGTCAATGGATGCTGCACCTCAGAGAGACAGAGTGACGCACTTCATCATGGTTACAAGCCGGAGGGAAACACACTTCCTCTGGTTGCCTTGGACACACACGCACACACACACACACACACACACACATATACAATAAACACACTGGGAGAGTCTGGCAGATGGAGCTAGTGTATGTTTGTGTCAGACATTGTCCTACGGAGCTTTTAAGGGAAGAAAACAAGGTGGGATGAATGGTGACCTTTGACCCTCCCTGTGCATCACCCCTCCCTCACCCAACCAGCCCCGAAATACGAGTTAACTGTAAAACACTGTACTCTGTCTGCTTGGACATGTTCTAGTCACTTGTTCATCAATCTGAGGATAGCTGGCATGGTTGAATGAGTTCCGTGTGGGTGCTGTGGAACATCCCTTCTGTGGGTGACCTGTGATGCCACATGAGACACACCAAATAGTGCACGTTCCTAAATCTTCTAGAACAGGGGTCATAACTTGCAGGGACATGTGGTTCTTTCACTCCCTTTTAGCGCTCAGATGTTTTTAACGTGAAATTTATGAAAAGAGTTGTATCACGGTCGACTGTTCAGAAGTCCGTGAATGCATCCATGGTAACTTGTGACTGGCAACTGCCTGTGTGCAGCGTGACACTATGGAGTCTTAGATTTAGACTTAGACAAACCTTAAAGGCCTACTGAAACCCACTACTACCGACCACGCAGTCTGATCTTAACATTGCAACACATGCCAATACGGCCGGGTTAACTTATAAAGTGCAATTTTAAATTTCCCGCAAATTATCCGGCTGAAAACGTCTCGGTATGATGACGTTTGCGCGTGACGTCACGGGTTGAAGCAGACAATTTGGAATAGCACGGTGGCCAGCTTAAGTCGTCTGTTTTCACCACATAATTCCACAGTATTCTGGACATCTGTGTTGGTGAATCTTTTGCAATTTGTTTAATGGACAATGGAGACAGCAAAGAAGAAAGCTGTAAGTGGGATCGGTGTATTAGTGGCTGGCTACAGCAACACAACCAAGAGGACTTTGAGTTGGATAGCAGACGCGCTATCCAACGCTAGCCGCCGACCGCACCGATGATCGGGTGAAGTCCTTCGTCGCGCCGTCGATCGCTGGAACGCAGGTGAGCACGGGTGGTGATGAGCAGATGAGGGCTGGCGTAGGTGGAGAGCTAATGTTTTTAGCATAGCTCTGTCGAGATCCCGTAGCTAAGTTAGCTTCAATGGTGTCGTTAGCAACAGCATTGCTAGGCTTCGCCAGGCTGGACAGCATTAACCGTGTGGTTACAGGGTTTGGTTCGGTGTCTCCTGATAGTAGAAGTAATAATAGTATTGTTGATCTTCTGTCTATCCTTCCAGTCAGGAGCTTATTTCTTCTGTTTCTATCCGCAGTTAAGCACGATGCTATCACGTTAGCTCCGAAGCTAAATTGCTTCACCGATGTATTGTTGTGGAGATAAAAGTCACTGTGAATGTCCATTTCGCGTTCTCGACTCTCATTTTCAAGAGGATATAGTATCCGAGGTGTTTTAAAATACAAATCCGTCATCCACAATAGAAAAAGGAGAAAGTGTGGAATCCAATGAGCCCTTGTACCTAAGTTACGGTCATAGCGAAAAAAGATGCACCCTGGCGTCCTGCACTGCACTCTAATCCTTCACTGTCACTTTCCTCATCCACAAATCTTTCATCCTTGCTCAAATTAATGGAGTAATCGTCGCTTTCTCGGTCCGAATCGCTCTCGCTGCTGGTGTAAACAATGTGCAGATGTGAGGAGCTCTTCAACCTGTGACGTCACGCTACTTCCGGTACAGGCAAGGCTTTTTTTATCAGCGACCAAAAGTTGCGAACTTTATCGTCGATGTTCTCTACTAAATCCTTTCAGCAAAAATATGGCAATATCGCGAAATGATCAAGTATGACACATAGAATGGATCTGCTATTCCCGTTTAAATAAGAAAATCTAATTTTAGTAGGCCTTTAATGATCCACATGGGAAATTGTTCAAAATTGGGTGTGACTCCAGCGGTAACAGTGTAGGTCAATCACAATGTTTTTTGCCCGTATGTGACCTGTATCTGATTTTTTTCATGTCAATGTGAACAGTGCAATTCCAAATTTTTCTAATCTGGCCCTTTTGTATGTTGATATCAAATGGAAGATATACAGTCGTGGTCAAAAGTTTACATACACTTGTAAAGAACAAAATGTCATGGCTGTCTTGAGTTTCCAATCATTTCTACAACTCTTATTTTTTTGTGATTGCAGCTAGGGCTGGGCGATAAATCCATATGCTCAATATATTGCGGGTTTGTCTCTGTGCGATATAGAAAATGACTATATCGTGATATTCAAGTATACGTTCTCACGCAGTTGCTTTTAGCTGCGGGCATTACACTACAGACTTTTTTCTAGGGCTGCAACAACTAATCGATTTAATCGATTAAAATCGATTATTAAAATAGTTGCCGATTAATTTAGTCATCAATTCGTTGGATCTATGCCATGCGCAGAGTTTTTGTTTTGTTTGTTTTTTTATAATTTTTTTTTTTTTTTTTTTTTTTTTTTTAAATAAACCTTTATTTACAAACTGCAACATTTACAAACAGCTGAGAAACAATAATCAAAATAAGTATGGTGCCAGTATGCTGTTTTTTTTCAATAAAATACTGGATAGGATAGAAATGTAGTTTGTCTCTTTTATCCGATTATTAATCGATTAATCGAAGTAATAATCGACAGATTAATCGATTATCAAATTAATCGTTAGTTGCAGCCCTACTTTTTTCACTCTTCCTTGTCTCTGCTTCTCACAGACTTAAAACAAGCGCACCTTCTTACATACGTCACATACTGACGCGCCATACGCCCTCACGGAGCAGAGAGGTAGCGGCGTGGGTAACATTAGCTGTGATGCTAACGGACCGGTGCGAGTGGTAATACGAGAGAAAGAAGGTGCGAATCTGGTAACACATGAAGGAAGAATTAATTCCTAAGAAAAACAGCACGGGGTGCATTGTCTGGCGGTGGTTTGGCTTCAAGCGGGAAGATGTCGAACAAGTATACGACAAAAGCGTTGCTACAAAAAGTAGCACCTACTGCTAATTTGTAGCATCATTTGAAAAGTCACCCGCTAGAGAAGGAAGAGTGCTTGAAACTCCGCATGTCAACATCTCCGTTCGGTGCCACACCCACAAAATGCCGAAGCAACCATTTCCAGATCAACACCGTATGAAAAAATTAGTCAACAACAGAAGGAGATAACGTCCGCAGGAACCTACCACATAGCGAAGGACATACACTATTTGATTTCATATTATGCAGCTCATTTTTATTTGACTGTTATTGAAATATCTTGTGTGACATCATGCACAGAAGTGCACTTTATTTGTTTTAAACTATTGTAGTTGCGTTCTGTACAATAAGTGCACTTTAAAGGCCTACTGAAAAGATTTTTTTTTATTTAAACGGGGATAGCAGATCCATTATGTGTCATACTTGATCATTTCGCGATATTGCCATATTTTTGCTGTAAGGATTTAGTAGAGAACATCGACGATAAAGTTCGCAACTTTTGGTTGCTGATAAAAAAAAAAGCCTTGCCTGTACCGGAAGTAGCGTGACGTCAAAGGTTGAAAGGCTCCTCATATTTCCCCATTGTTTACACCAGCAGCGAGAGCGATTCGGACCGAGAAAGCGCGATTACCCCATTAATTTGAGCGAGGATGAAAGATTCGTGGATGAGGAAAGTGAGAGTGAAGGACTAGAGTGCAGTGCAGGACGCATCTTTTTTCACTCTGACCGTAACTTAGGTACAAGCTGGCTCATTGGATTCCACACTCTCTCCTTTTTCTATTGTGGATCACGGATTTGTATTTTAAACCACCTCGGATACTATATCCTCTTGAAAATGAGAGTCGAGAACGCGAAATGGACATTCACAGTGACTTTTATCTCCACGACAATACATCGGCGAAGCACTTTAGCTACGGAGCTAACGTGATAGCATCGGGCTTAACTGCAGATAGAAACAAAAGAAACAAACCCCTGACTGGAAGGATGGACAGAAAATCAACAATACTATTAAACCATGGACCTGTAAATACACGGTTAATGCTTTCCAGCCTGGCGGAGCTTAACAATGCTGTTGCTAACGACGCCATTGAAGCTAACTTAGCAACGGGACCTCACAGAGCTATGCTAAAAACATTAGCTATCCACCTACGCCAGCCAGCCCTCATCTGCTCATCAACACCCGTGCTCACCTGCGTTCCAGCGATCGACAGCGCGACGAAGGACTTCACCCGATCATCCGTGCGGTTGGCGGCTAGCGTCGGATAGCGCGTCTGCTATCCAAGTCAAAGTCCTCCTGGTTGTGTTGCTGCAGCCAGCCGCTAATACACCGATCCCACCTACAACTTTCTTCTTTGCAGTCTTCATTGTTCATTAAACAAATTGCAAAAGATTCACCAACACAGATGTCCAGAATACTGTGGAATTTTGAGATTAAAACAGAGCTTTTTGTATTGGATTCAATGGTGTACCAATACTTCCGTTTAACTAGTGACGTCATGCGCATACGTCATCATACATAGACGTTTTCAACCGGAAGTTTAGCGGGAAATTTAAAATTGCACTTTATAAGTTAACCCGGCCGTATTGGCATGTGTTGCAATGTTAAGATTTCATCATTGATACATAAACTATCAGACTGCGTGGTCGGTAGTAGTGGCTTTCAGTAGGCCTTTAGTTTAGTGTTGTTTTGATATGTCATCTTTTTATTAATGTAGACACATAGAATCATCATACTACTGTGATTATATGCATCAAGTGTTCATTCAAGGCTAAGGCAAAATACCGCGATATATATCGTGTATCGTGACATGACCCAAAAATATCAAGATATTAATAAAAGGCCATATCGCCCAGCCCTAGTACGCGGTAATTGCTTCAAAGCGGGGACAACTTTTGCTGGAGTGTCCCAATACTCTTGTCCTCCAGGTTCAGCCATCAGAGCAGTTCTTGTCTGACCCACATGAATATTTGTTCCTTGGCCGAGGTTCCCTTCCAATTCCTCAAGCGCTCCCTCAAATGAACTTCTGTGTTGTTTATTCTAGCAGACGACGTTCAACTCGCTTGCCTCCTGCCTCTGACCTCGTCTTCCCTGCCTTTTCTGTCCAAGCTTCAACTTCGCTGTCTTCTCGCTTTCTTCGGAGCCTTTTTGCACCATCACACCGTCGTCCCCCCCGCGGAGTCCAATCTGTTTTTCACATTGGAGACGTCGCATTGCTCCCCCGGTTACGCCGCTTGAGGAGTTTTTATGTGAACTTGAGATTTATTTGTCACACGGCAGATGTACTACCAGGATACGTGTGTTTCTAGACGCTACATGTGGCTTGCATTTCCCTGGAATTCTAACGTGCACCACATCCTTTTTTCCTATTACTGCAGAAGAATATACTGTATGTGCATGGAGAACATGCTTTTATTCTCTATATTCACTTTCCTGTCAAGACAGTACTATATAAAACTGTACCTGAGAGTAGTCTGCGATCAGACTTACGCCAGCTCCATCCAGTGTCATGATCTCATAATTGTCTAGTTTCCTATTTGGAGCATCTTCTCTTACATAAGTTCTCCGCTGTAAGGTCATTTGTTTCAAAAACTGCACATTTATGTGTTTATATCTGACTTCCTGCTGTCGCTGGTAAAGTGTGTTGTCATATGGAAGAAGAATCTTTCTCTCTGCTCGGTTTTTTCTATGAAAGACACAAGAAAATATGCAAGTGGCAGACGTGCAGCAGAAATAGTTTCCTAACTGACGACCATTATCGGGGGAGGGGCGGAGAGGGAGGGGTTTGGGTTTCTTCAATGCAGCTTTTTTTTATTCCGTCCTGACACAAACATGCTGAGTTGTACCTCAGGAGGCTGCCATGTCCGCTGACACATGTGGGATGTAGAGCAGATCTGGCCTGCTCTTGAACCCTCTTGACTTTCTGCAGGCCTCACTTTGTGATGATTGACAGACAGAGAAGGTGCTCACGTAGAACGCCTTGTTTAGTTACGCAACATGTCTTCACGCAACAAGTTGTCTTCACGCAACATGTTGTCTTCACACAACACGTTGTCTTCACACAACGGTTTGTCTTGCAACAAGTTGTCTTCACGCAACATGTTGTCTTCACGCTACATGTTGTCTTCACGCAACATGTTGTCTTCACGCAACATGTTGTCTTCACGCAACACGTTGTCTTCACACAACGGTTTGTCTTGCAACAAGTTGTCTTCACGCAACATGTTGTCTTCACGCAACACGTTGTCTTCACGCAACACGTTGTCTTCACACAACGGTTTGTCTTGCAACAAGTTGTCTTCACACAACGGATTGTCTTGCAACAAGTTGTCTTCACGCAACATGTTGTCTTCACGCAACATGTTGTCTTCACGCAACATGTTGTCTTCACGCAACACGTTGTCTTCACACAACGGTTTGTCTTGCAACAACTTGTCTTCACGCAACATGTTGTCTTCACGCAACAAGTTGTCTTCACGCAACAAGTTGTCTT
Source organism: Entelurus aequoreus (assembly GCF_033978785.1). Classification (NCBI taxonomy): domain Eukaryota; kingdom Metazoa; phylum Chordata; class Actinopteri; order Syngnathiformes; family Syngnathidae; genus Entelurus; species Entelurus aequoreus. Next base: position 13,182,117 of record NC_084733.1, on the reverse strand, counting down.
CACGCAACAAGTTGTCTTCACGCAACATGTTGTCTTCACGCAACAAGTTGTCTTCACGCAACAAGTTGTCTTCACGCAACAAGTTGTCTTCACGCAACATGTTGTCTTCACGCAACATGTTGTCTTCACGCAACATGTTGTCTTCACGCAACATGTTGTCTTCACGCAACACGTTGTCTTCACGCAACACGTTGTCTTCACGCAACACGTTGTCTTCACGCAACACGTTGTCTTCACACAACGGTTTGTCTTGCAACAAGTTGTCTTCACGCAACAAGTTGTCTTTACGCAACATGTTGTCTTTACGCAACATGTTGTCTTTACGCAACATGTTGTCTTCACGCTACGTTTTGTCTTCTTCACGCAACATGTTGTCTTCACGCAACATGTTGTCTTCACGCAACGTTTTGTTTTGCAACAGGTTGTCTTCACGCTACATGTTGTCTTCACGCTACATGTTGTCTTCACGCAACATGTTGTCTTCACGCAACATGTTGTCTTCACGCAACACGTTGTCTTCACGCAACGTTTTGTTTTGCAACAGGTTGTCTTCACGCTACATGTTGTCTTCACGCAACATTTTGTCTTCATGCAACATTTTGTCTGCACGCAACGGTGTGTCGTGCAACTAGTTGTCTTCACGCAACGTGTTGTCTTTACGCAACGTGTTGTCTTTACGCAACGTGTTGTCTTTACGCAACGTGTTGTCTTTACGCAACATGTTGTCTTCACGCAACGTTTTGTCTTGCAACAGGTTGTTTTCATGCTACATGTTGTCTTTACACATGTTGTCTTTACGCAACATGTTGTCTTGCAACAGGTAGTCTTCACGCTACATGTTGTCTTCACGCAACATGTAGTCTTCACGCAACGTTTTGTCTTCACGCAACGGTGTGTCTTGCAATTAGTTGTCTTCACGCAACATGTTGTCTTCACGCAACATGTTGTCTTTACGCAACATGTTGTCTTTACGCAACATGTTGTCTTCACGCAACGTCTTGTCTTGCAACAGGTTGTCTTTACACTGCATGTTGTCTTCATGCAACGTTTTGTCTTCGCGCAACGTTTAGTCTTCTTGAGCAAGTTGTCTTTACGCAACATGTTGTCTTTACGCAACATGTTGTCTTTACGCAACATGTTGTCTTCACGCAACGTCTTGTCTTGCAACAGGTTGTCTTTACACTGCATGTTGTCTTCATGCAACGTTTTGTCTTCGCGCAACGTTTAGTCTTCTTGAGCAAGTTGTCTTTACGCAACATGTTGTCTTTACGCAACATGTTGTCTTTACGCAACATGTTGTCTTTACGCAACATGTTGTCTTTACGCAACATGTTGTCTTCACGCAACGTCTTGTCTTGCAACAGGTTGTCTTTACACTGCATGTTGTCTTCACGCAACGTTTTGTCTTCCCGCAACGTTTAGTCTTCTTGAGCAAGTTGTCTTCACGCAACATGATGTCTTTACACAGCATGTTGTCTTTACGCAACATCTTGTCTTCCAGAAACATCTTGTCTTCATGCAACATGTTGTCTTTACGCAACATGTACATGCTACTGTAGTTGTGCTTTGTCACTTATCATTTTGATGGACACAAATGTATTAAAGCTTGCATAGCTTTTTAATCTCACACAGTAAACATTGTTAGTGCTAGCTTATGTGCCAAAAGCATTAGCATCGGACATTATCGTGCCTGTTAGCATGGACCTCTGCTACATACTTGCCAACCCTCCCGAATTTTCCGGGAGACTCCCGAATTTCAGTGCCTCTCCCGAAAATCTCCCGGGACAACCATTCTCCCGATTTCCAGCCGGACTTGAGGCACGCCCCCTGAGTGAGGACAGCCTGTCGCCACGTCCGCTTTTCCTTCATATAAACAGCGTGCCGGCCCAGTCACGTTATAACATCTACGGCTTTTGGAGAGTGCACAACTGCACACACAACAAGAAGGAGACGAAGCAGAAGAACAAAGAAGAGGCAGTCATGGTGACGACGAGTGACAGAGAATAGAACGAGGATGGACAATTCAACCCTAAACTCACTCCTTTCCTGCAAATTACATTTCACAGATGCTGCCTGTAACAGAGTGATCTAAGTTGTTTGTTGCCATCTCCTGGTGAATGTTGGGTATAGTGTTCTGTGGTTACTTTTTCGTTGGCCAACGGTTTACGTTGTATTGCGCACCCTGACGGCAAGTGTGGGAGTCGGTTCTGAAGTATGAAGCAAAGAGACGTAACTTCATCACCTCGCCTGGTTATTGACTCCAACCCAGAATATTACACTGCCCATACCGTGAATTGATTTACGTGGACCCCGACTTAAACGGGTTGAAAAACTTATTCGGGTGTTACCATTTAGTGGTCAATTGTACGGAATATGTACTGAACTGTGCAATCTACTAATAAAAGTTTCAATCAATCAATACCTATGCTCCTTCAAAGGCTGTGCTACTGGCTGCAAAGCATTGCACTTTCAAATACAACAATGAGTAGAGGAGTGTTATGTGTGTATATGTGTAAATAAATGAACACTGAAATTCAAGTATTTATTTATTTTATTTATATATATATATATATATATATATATATATATATATATATATATATATATATATATATATATATATATATATATATATATATATATTAAAAAAAAAAAAAAAAAAAATATATATATATATATATATATATATATATATATATATATATATATATATATATATATATATATATATATATATATATATATATATATATATATACTACCGTTCAAAAGTTTGGGGTCACATTGAAATGTCCTTATTTTTGAAGGAAAAGCACTGTACTTTTCAATGAAGATAACTTTAAACTAGTCTTAACTTTAAAGAAATACACTCTATACATTGCTAATGTGGTAAATGACTATTCTAGCTGCAAATGTCTGGTTTTTGGTGCAATATCTACATAGGTGTATAGAGACCCATTTCCAGCAACTATCACTCTAGTGTTCTAATGGTACAATGTGTTTGCTCATTGGCTCAGAAGGCTAATTGATGATTAGAAAACCCTTGTGCAATCATGTTCACACATCTGAAAACGGTTTAGCTCGTTACAGAAGCTACAAAACTGACCTTCCTTTGAGCAGATTGAGTTTCTGGAGCATCACATTTGTGGGGTCAATTAAACGCTCAAAATGGCCAGAAAAAGAGAACTTTCATCTGAAACTCGACAGTCTATTCTTGTTCTTAGAAATGAAGGCTATTCCACAAAATTGTTTGGGTGACCCCAAACTTTTGAACGGTAGTGTGTATATATATATATATATATATATATATATATATATATATATATATATATATATATATATATATATATATATATATATATATATATAGAGCTAGAATTCACTGAAAGTCAAGTATTTATTTTGTTTATATATATATAAGAAATACTTTAATTTCAGTGAATTCTAGCTATAAATATACTCCTCCCCCCTAACACCCCCCACCCCCCAACCCCCCAATCTCCTGAATTTGGAGGTCTCAAGGTTGGCAAGTATGCTCTGCTATCTGTTTCCATAGGTTTTTGTAGGAAATCGTATGATAATTAAAGCTCTACATTACCTAACAAAGATATTTCTTTCGAGCTTTTGTTTAACATGTTCGTGGTCATAATTTCAGTATGGTTAGGTTTAAGGGGCAAGCATTAGGGCATTTTTATAAAATGTATCCAACATGTACTTCCTTGGTATGAATGCCCACACTTTTTTGCAAGAACAAATTGATCCTTTGCAACGGATTTGCTATTTGGTTACTATGACTTCAGTGTAACTTTTATTCACCTTAAAGTTCAAGTTAAGGTCCCGTTGGTTGTTTCTTGTGGCCTAGTTGCCACACCTGAACAGTTTTTTCCCCCTCGGCCATCAGACACATGAATAATAACTCCTAACAGTAGTTCCTTGAATTCCTTCTAAGTCTATAACAAGATCTGATAGCTCAATTACAGCTCTTTTTATTACCAAATATGTGTATTGTGTTTTACGTTGCACGATTGCACCAAGAAAAATTCCTAGTTTGTGAACCCGTTCTCAAACAATGGCAATAAAACTATTCTGATTCTGATTCTAAAGCGTGTCAGTTTTCCTTCATTATCCACATTAAATCCACCTTTACCATCATTTCTCCACTATTTGGGCAGTCGTCTAGGGTCCCTGCCCCACCATGACCTCAAAACACCTGCAGGGTTCCTCATCCTGCACTGTAATGTTGCCATATAACAGTCAGCAGGTCATGTGACAGTGCAGAGAGTTAAGAGGAGCGGCAGGAGGGCTAGCTAATGCTCATCAGTAGGAGGCTGCTCGCCAAGCCCAGATCAAACCTTGCAAACCTTGTAACAAGCTAACATTCCTTTTGTGATCTACCACTTGCTGTTTGCTGACTACTCAGCCTTTTCATGTCCTCACCACGCTTGAGGCTCTGCTAAGCTTCCCTGAGCAACAATTTGCTTTGTTCACCATCCTTTCTGCTAGTTGGAGTAAAAAATGTATGTAGTTTACCATCCTTTCTAGTAGTTGGAATACAAAATGTATGTAGTTTACCATCCTTTCTACTAGTTGGAATACAAAAAGTACTTAGTTCACCATCGTTTCAACTACAGTATTTAGATACAAAATTTACTTTGTTCATCATCGTTTGTACAAGTTAGAATAAAACATTTACTTTGTTCATCATTGTTTCTAGTTGTTGGAATAAAGCAATCTTACGTTGTTCACAATAATTTAATAAATGTATTATGTTTACTATCGTTTCTACTAGTTTGGATAAAGAAATACTTTGTTCACCAGTTTTTACTAGTTGGAATAAAACCTTTTGATTTGTTCACCATCGTTTCTTGTTGGAATACAAAATTACTTTGTTGACCATTGTTTTTACGAGTTGGGAACATTTGTTTACTTTATTCACCATCATTTCTACCAGTTGGAATAAAAAATCTACTTTGTTCACCATTATTTTCACTATTTGGAATAATAATGTACTATGTTTACTATCATTACTACTAATTAAAAAAATACTTTGTCCGCCAGTTTCTACTAGTTGGAAAATAAATGTACTATGTTTACTAATTTTAAATAAAAATACTTTCTTCACCCTTGTTTCTATTTGTTAGAATAAAATGATATGCTTTGTTCACCATCCCGAGTTACAATAAATAAAATACTTTGTTCACCATCGTTTCTACTAGTTGGAATTAAAAAAATACTTAGTTCACCATTGTTTTTACGAGTTGGGAAAAAATGTACTTTATTCACCATCATTTCTACCAGTTGGAATCAAAAAAATTACTTTGTTCACCATTATTTTCACTAGTTGGAATAAAAATGTACTATGTTTACTATCATTACTACTAATTTAAAAAATACTTTGTCCGCCAGTTTCTACTAGTTGGAAAACAAATGTACTATGTTAACTATCCATCCATCCATCCATTTTCTACTGCTTATTCCCTTCGGGGTCGCGGGGGCGCTGAAGCCTATCTCAGCTACAATCGGGCGGAAGGCGGGGTACACCCTGGACAAGTCGCCACCTCATCGCAGGGCCAACACAGATAGACAGACAACATTCACACTCAGATTCACACACTATCCTTTCTACTAATTTTAAATAAAAATACTTTGTTCACCCTTGTTTCTATTAGTTGCAATAAAAAGATATGCTTTGTTCACCATCGTTTCCTGAGTTAGAATAAAGAAAATACTTTGTTCACCATCGTTTCTACTAGTTGGAATAAAATAAAAACTTTGTTCACCATTGTTTTTACGAGTTGGGAAAAAAAATTACTTTATTCACCATAATTTCTACCAGTTGGAATCAAAAAAATTACTTTGTTCACCATTATTTTCACTAGTTGGAATAATAATGTACTATGTTTACTATCATTACTACTAATTAAAAAATACTTTGTCCGCCAGTTTCTACTAGTTGGAAAACAAATGTACTATGTTTACTATCGTTTCTACTCATTTTAAATAAAAATACTTTGTTCACCCTTGTTTCTATTAGTTGCAATAAAAAGATATGCTTTGTTCACCATCGTTTCCTGAGTTAGAATAAAGAAAATACTTTGTTCACCATCGTTTCTACTAGTTGTAATACAAAAAAACCCACTTTGTTCACCATTGTTTTTACGAGTTGGGAAAAAATTTACTTTATTCACCATCATTTCTACCAGTTGGAATAAAACAAATACTTTATTAATCATTATTTTCTCTAGATGGAATAATAATGTACTATGTTTACTATCATTACTACTAATTTAAAAAATACTTTGTTCACCAGTTTCTACTAGTTGGAAAACAAATGTACTATGTTTACTATCGTTTCTACTAATTTTAAATAAAAATACTTTGTTTACGCTTCTTTATATTAGTTGCAATAAAAATATATGCTTTGTTCACCATCGTTTCCTGAGTTAGAATAAAGAAAATACTTTGTTCACCATCGTTTCTACTAGTTGGAATACAAAAAACCCACTTTGTTCACCATTGTTTTTAGAGTTGGAGAAAATGTTTATTTTATTTACCATAATTTCTACCAGTTGGAATAAAAAATGTATTTTGTTCACCATTGTTTTCACTTGTTGGAACAATAATGTATTATGTTTACTATCATTACTACTAATATAAAAAATACTTTGTCCGCCAGTTTCTACTAGTTGGAAAACAAATGTACTATGTTTACTATCGTTTCTACTAATTTTAAATAAAAATACTTTGTTCACCCTTGTTTCTATTAGTTGCAATAAAAAGATATGCTTTGTTCACCATCGTTTCCTGAGTTAGAATAAAGAAAATACTTTGTTCACCATCGTTTCTACTAGTTAAAATACAAAAAAACCCACTTTGTTCACCATTGTTTTTACGAGTTGGGAAAAAATGTACTTTATTCACCATCATTTCTACCAGTTGGAATAAAACAAATACTTTATTAATCATTATTTTCTCTAGATGGAATAATAATTTACTATGTTTACTATCATTACTACTAATTTAAAAAATACTTTGTTCACCAGTTTCTACTAGTTGGAAAACAAATGTACTATGTTTACTATCGTTTCTACTAATTTTAAATACAAATACTTTGTTTACGCTTGTTTCTATTAGTTGCAATAAAAATATATGCTTTGTTCACCATCGTTTCCTGAGTTAGAATAAAGAAAATACTTTGTTCACCATCGTTTCTACTAGTTGGAATACAAAAAAACCCACTTTGTTCACCATTGTTTTTAGAGTTGGGAAAAAAATGTACTTTATTTACCATAATTTCTACCAGTTGGAATAAAAAAATTATTTTGTTCACCATTGTTTTCACTAGTTGGAACAATAATGTATTATGTTTACTATCATTACTACTAATTTAAAAAAATACTTTGTTCACCAGTTTCTACTAGTTGGAAAACAAATGTACTATGTTTACTATCGTTTCTACTAATTTTAAATAAAAATACTTTGTTCACCCTTTGTTTCTATTAGTTGCAATAAAAAGATATGCTTTGTTCACCATCGTTTCCTGAGTTAGAATAAAGACAATACTTTGTTCACCATCGTTTCTACTAGTTGGAATACAAAAAAACCCACTTTGTTCACCATTGTTTTTACGAGTTGGGAAAAAATGTACTTTATTCACCATCATTTCTACCAGTTGGAATAAAACAAATACTTTATTAATCATTATTTTCTCTAGATGGAATAATAATGTACTATGTTTACTATCATTACTACTAATTTAAAAAATACTTTGTTCACCAGTTTCTACTAGTTGGAAAACAAATGTACTATGTTTACTATCGTTTCTACTAATTTTAAATAAAAATACTTTGTTTAGGCTTGTTTATATTAGTTGCAATAAAAATATATGCTTTGTTCACCATCGTTTCCTGAGTTAGAATAAAGAAAATACTTTGTTCACCATCGTTTCTACTAGTTGGAATACAAAAAAACCCACTTTGTTCACCATTGTTTTTAGAGTTGGGAAAAAAATGTACTTTACTGGTGAACAAAGTATTTTTTTAAATTAGTAGTAATGATAGTAAACATAATACATTATTGTTCCAACTAGTGAAAACAATGGTGAACAAAATACATTTTTTATTCCAACTGGTAGAATCGAGCATCATTTCTACCAGTTGGAATAAAAAATGTATTTTGTTCACCATTGTTTTCACTAGTTGGAACAATAATGTATTATGTTTACTATCATTACTACTAATTTAAAAAAATACTTTGTTCACCAGTTTCTACTAGTTGGAAAACAAATGTACTATGTTTACTATCGTTTCTATTAATTTTACATAAAAATACTTTGTCCGCCAGTTTCTACTAGTTGGAAAATAAATGTACTATGTTTACTAATTTTAAATAAAAATACTTTGTTTACCCTTGTTTCTATTTGTTAGAATAAAATGATATGCTTTGTTCACCATCGTTTCCCAAGTTAGAATAAAGAAAATACTTTGTTCACCATCGTTTCTACTAGTTGGAATTAAACAAATACTTAGTTCACCATTGTTTTTACGAGTTGGGAAAAAATGTACTTTATTCACCATCATTTCTACCAGTTGGAATTAAAAAAATACTTTATTAATCATTATTTTCTCTAGATGGAATAATAATGTACTATGTTTACTATCATTACTACTAATTAAAAAATACTTTGTCCGCCAGTTTCTACTAGTTGGAAAACAAATGTACTATGTTTACTATCGTTTCTACTAATTTTAAATAAAAATACTTTGTTCACCCTTGTTTCTATTAGTTGCAATAAAAAGATATGCTTTGTTCACCATCGTTTCCTGAGTTAGAATAAAGAAAATACTTTGTTCACCATCGTTTCTACTAGTTGGAATAAAAAAAATACTTTGTTCACCATTGTTTTTAGAGTTGGGGAAAAAAAGTACTTTATTTACCATCATTTCTACCAGTTGGAATAAAAAATGTATTTTGTTCACCATTGTTTTCACTTGTTGGAACAATAATGTATTATATTTACTATCATTACTACTAATTTAAAAAAATACTTTGTTCACCAGTTTCTACTAGTTGGAAAACAAATGTACTATGTTTACTATCGTTTCTATTAATTTTACATAAAAATACTTTGTTCACCCTTGTTTCTATTAGTTGGAATAAAAAAGATACGCTTTGTTCACCATCGTTTCCCGAGTTAGAACAAAGAAAATACGTTGTTCACTATCGTTTCTACTAGTTTGGGATGAAACATGCACTTTGTTCACCATAGTTTCTACTATTTGCAATGAAAAACATACTTTGTTCACCATTGTTTCTACTAGTTGGGATTAAAAATGCACTTTGTTCACCATAGTTTCCACGAGTTGGAATAAAAAATGTGTTCTGTTCATCATCGTTTCTACTTGTTGGAACAACAAATGTACCTTATTCGCCATCGTTTGTACTAGGTGGAATAAAATAATTTATTTGTTCACCTTAGTTTCTATTAGTTGGGTTAAAATAAAATACTTTGGTCACCATCGTTTCTACTAGCTGGAATAAAAAATATAGTTTTTTCACCATCATTTCTACCAGTTGGAAAACAAAATGTTTTCTATTGGAATTTAAAAAAATATTTAGTTTACTAATGTTTCTACTAGTTAAATAATTGTTTTTTGCTTTGTTCACCATTGTTTTTATTAGTTAGAATAAAACAAATATTTTGAATTTCTTTGGTGAGGTTCTCCACATTCATTGAAAGATGGGAGTGCGGTTGCGGCCTATAAAGTACTCTAACATCCAAGCGGCAGCAGGGCGTTTGCAGGGCTGCCAGTTGACGTAAATCTCTATTTTAGTGGTTTCTGTCTTTGGAAATGAAGCGCTGTCTAATCTGGACTCATTTTTCTACATTGTTACACCCCGTTTCCTTTCTGCTGTTTTGACAGCAAAACAAACCCTCGTACGACTGCCTTTTAGGGGATGATGTCAGCGCCAAGAGCGCTCGGCCAGGGAAACACAGAGCTGGCTTTCATGGACCGCCTGGCTCAGCTTCTGTAGGTCCTCCTCGGGATCTCTGGAGGAAACATGGTGCCTGATATTTGGGCTCAGGGTGTAATTAGCACAGAGGATCATAAAGAGGCATTCATGCTGCTGATCATTAGTCCCTTTGCACGTGTTTGACATCAGCGTGCCAGAAAATTACCCTTACTAGTACAAAGTGTACACAGTTCCCAAGTACACTATCATTCACATTTGTAAAGGTTGCTAGTACTACTATTACATCTACGAGTGCTGTATGTACACAATCTAGACAATCTAGTAGGCTACAATAGACCAGAGAACAGTCGAGTGCATTGTATTGTCTCATAAAATATTATTGTACTTCTCAAAATTTTAAATCATTCTCAGATATGCCACAAGTGTTTTTGAATGCTAATGAGCTATGTTTGTCTCTGGCAAAGTATACGTCTCTTAGAAGCACTAATTTGTAATTGATTCTGAACAAGATTCTCGATTCAAACTGATTCTCGCAATCTATTATTGGTTACATTGGTTACATGGAGAAAGCATATGTGTGTTTGTGTATATATATATATATATATATATATATATATATATATATATATATATATATATATATATATATATATATATATATATATATATATATATATATATAGGCCAAAAGTTTGGACACACCTTCTCATTCATGACTATTTACATTGTAGATTGTCACCGAAGGCATCAAAACTATGAATGAACACATGTGGAGTTATGTACTTAACAAAAAAAAGGTGAAATAACTGAAAACATGTTTTCTATTCTAGTTCCTTCAAAATAGCCACCCTTTGCTCTGATTACTTTTTCGCACACTCTCGGCATTCTCTCGATGAGCTTCAAGGGGTAGTCACCTGAAATGGTTTTCACTTCACAGGTGTGCTTGAAACTCATCGAGAGAATGCCAAGTGTGTGTAAAGCAGTAATCAGAGCAAAGGGTGGCTATTTTGAAGAAACTAGAATATAAAACATGTTTTCAGTTATTTCACCTTTTTTTTGTTAAGTACATAACTCCACATGTGTTCATTCATAGTTTTGATGCCTTCAGTGACAATCTACAATGTAAATAGTCATGAAAATAAGGAAAACACATTGAAAGAGGAGAAGGTGTGTCCAAACTTTTCGCCTGTACTGTATATATATACAGTATATATTATATATATATATATTGTTGCAGGTGCACAAAAAATGGATATATAAGTGCACAAAAGATGGATGGATGGATGGATTATATATATATATATATATATATATATATATATATATATATATATATATATATATATATATATATATATATATATATATATATATATATATATATATATATATAAAATCCATCCATTCATCCATCCGTTTTTTGTGCACCCCTATTTTTAACATAATATATATATATATATACAGTGGGGCAAAAAAGTATTTAGTCAGCCACCCATTGACAATCAATGGGTGGCTGACTAAATACTTTTTTGCCCCACTGTATATATATATAAGTGCACAAAAAATGGATGGATATATATAAAAAATGGATGGATGGATTGATGGAGGGATTTTATATGTATATATATATATATATATATATATATATATATATATATATATATATATATATATATATATCCCCATCCATCCATTTTTTGTGCACTTATATATATATATATATGTATGTATATATATATATATATATATATATATATATATATATATATATATATATATATATATATATATATATAAGTGCACAAAAAATGGATGGATGGATGGATATATATATATATATATAAAATCCATCCATCCATTTTTTGTGCACCCCTATTTTTAGCATAATATTATATATATATATATATATAAATATATATATATATATATATAAATAATGTATATATATATATAATGTATATATATATATCCATCCATTTTTTGTGCGTATTCACTGAAGAAAAAATAATTGATCAAACCTGCAACAACCATGACTGCAGTTGTGATTCTAAGATGTGTAGCGAAGCCTGTTTTACAAAGTTGGTGTTTCCTGAATGCTAGTGTATAAGAACACCTTTAAGACTCAATACATATTTACTTTGCTTTCCTCTGCAGACATTCACAGCTTGGTGTAACTCTCACTTAAGGAAAGCAGGCACACAAATCGAGAACATCGAGGAGGACTTTCGGGACGGGCTCAAACTGATGCTCCTATTGGAGGTCATCTCTGGTAAAAAAGGAGAAAAGGCGGTCGTAATTCTAACTTAAAACATTAACTTGAAGGCTATTTTTTCTTTTCGCTTTAAGGGGAACGTCTGGCCAAACCAGAGCGAGGCAAGATGAGAGTCCACAAGATCTCCAACGTCAACAAAGCGCTCGACTTCATCGCCAGCAAAGGAGTCAAGCTGGTGTCCATTGGTGCTGAGGGTGAGTTCACTTTGACTTTTCAGTCTAAATCTATTCGACGTCAGCCCTCAGTCAGAGCCTCCGCGCCTCCTCCTCTTTTTTGTCACGGTTGCAGCTCATGGGTCTGACAGTGCGGCAAAAACAACCTTCAGGGTCCGATGCTGCTCATTGTGCACAAATAACTCCACAGCAAACACGCGTGCAGAGCAGACATGATCCCTAGATCCATCAGCAGCACTTGTTGTTTTTGGAGATTAGAGTCAATTGCAGAACCTGCAATGTGATGTAGTGCATGCCTTTCATGTCTGCAAAAACTCTACACACCATGTTTGAAGTAACATTTTCACTGCCACGCGAGTGTAAAAAGAAGTTAAGCATTTAGCACCCGACTTGTGCAGGGTGTACACCGCCTTCCGCCCGAATGCAGCTGAGATAGGCTCCGGCACCCGCCGCGACCCCGAAAGGGACAAGCGGTAGAAAATGGGTGGATGGATGGCATTTAGCACCCACAGATTTCATGTTATCAAGACGTAAAAGTGTGAAAAGAAGTTGAACACTGTAAAAAAGATGATGCTTTTGATTGATTGATTGATTGAGACTTTTATTAGTAGGTTGCACAGTGAAGTACATATTCCGTACAATTGACCACTAAATGGTAACACCCGAATAAGTTTTTCAACTTGTTTGAGTCGGGGTCCACTTAAATTGATTCATGATACAGATATATACTATCAGATATATACTATCATCATAATACAGTCATCACACAAGATAATCACATTGAATTATTTACATTATGTACAATCCGGGGTGTGGATGGGGGGGCGGGGGGGTAGGTTTGGTTGTTATCATCAGTCATCCACAATTGAGAACAGAGAAATGGATTTTGGAACAGTGTAGGTCTGACTTGGTAGGATATGGACATCAAGTAGTGGACATAGAGAGAGAGAGAGAGAGAGAGAGAGAGAGATCAGAAGGCATAAGAAAAAGTATCTGCATTTGATTGTTTACATTTGATTATTAGCAATCCGGGGAGGGTGTTAGTTTAGGGTTGTAGCTGATCATTTGCTTATTACGCTTACTTCCTGTTATGAACGCAGAAGATAAAGTAAAGCACGGGTGTTATTACAGGTGTTGTTTTTTTAGTCATAAAATTAGCATGAATATGCAAAATATTAACGCATATATCGGCCGATAATATCGGCAGACCGATATTATCGGCCGATATATGCGTTAAAATGTAATATCGGAAATTATCGGTATCGTTTTTTTTATTATCGGTATCGTTTTTTATTTTTTTTTATTTTTTAATTAAATTAACATAAAAAACACAATTAGTGCACCAACCCAAAAAACCTCCCTCCCCCATTTACACTCATTCACACAAAAGGGTTGTTTCTTTCTGTTATTAATATTCTGGCTCCTACATTATATATCAATACAGTCTGCAAGGGATACAGTCCGTAAGCACACATGATTGTGCGTGCTGCTGGTCCACTAATAGTACTAACCTTTAACAGTTAATTTTACTAATTTTCATTCATTACTAGTTTCTATGTAACTGTTTTTATATTGTTGTACTTTCTTTTTTATTCAAGAAAATGTTTTTAATTTATTTATCTTATTTTACTAATTTTTTTAAAAGTACCTTATCTTCACCATACCTGGTTGTCCAAATTAGGCATAATAATGTGTTAATTCCACGACTGCATATATCGGTTGATATCGGTATCGGTTGATATCGGTATCGGTAATTAAAGAGTTGGACAATATCGCCATTATCGGACATCCCTACAGAATATATATACATACTGCACAATTTGAGTAGGACAAAAAAGATTTTGCTGTAGATGTTGGGAGAGATATATGCCATACATACCTTGATTTAAAAATCCTCTGTGGAGGTCTTGCTCCTCCGGGTTCTCTGGACCACCAATGACGGACATGACAGCCGTGTTCATCTTTACGAACAATGATAAGTTGTGCTTTTCAGCAATGTTCAAGTTTCTCTCGCTCGTTCTCCACCATCAACCACCTCCTCTCCTTCCCGACCGCTGCCTTTAACAGAGCTGTGTCATCTACGCACCTGTCACTAATCTCGAAGCAAATCCTGACACACCCCGCTTAGCTGCAATTCCGCTGGCCACGCCCCCCCAGCGAACTTTTTGATTTACAAACGTTTACATTGAGCCAAATGTACCTCTGTGCGCGAACCATGTTTCTGTTTACGAACGTTTCATTTATTCATTTTGTGGTCCGCCTGCAGAAACCCTCCACTCACGTCACTTGCTGCACAGTACACTACTCGTCACTAATCAGTGCTTCAGCGGTTGTGCCTTTTTTTCTGTGTTTTTGCCCTAATGACAAGTTTTGTCCATTTTCCTTACTCAATATGAGTCCCAAAAACACAACAGACCAGCGTGGAAAGAAAGAGGGAATCGCTGTGGAGTTAAAAACGTATTTTTCGGAGTATAAGTCGCTCCGGAGTATAAGTCGCACCGGCCGAAAATGCATAATAAAGAAGGAAAAAAACATTTATAAGTCGCACTGGAGTATAAGTCGCATTTTTGGGGGAAATGTATTTGATAAAACCCAACACCAAGAATAGACATTTGAAAGGCAATTTAAAATAAATAAAGAATAGTGAACAACAGGCTGAATAAGTGTACGTTATATGAGGCATAAATAACCAACTGAGAACGTGCCTGGTATGTTAACGTAACATATTATGGTAAGAGTCATTCAAATAACTATAACATATAGAACATGCTATACGTTTACCAAACAATCTGTCACTCCTAATCGCTAAATAACATGAAATCTTAGACGTCTAGTCCAGTGGTTCTTAACCTGGGTTCGATCGAACCCTAGGGGTTCGGTGAATCGGGCTCAGGAGTTCGGCGGAGGTCAAGACACACCCGACTCATCGTGTAAATAAAAACTTCTCCTTATTGGCGTATTAAGGATACGGCAACAGCAGAAGTCACACTGATTTGCAGGTGTGTAATTTGTTGTGAGTTTATGCACTGTGTTGGTTTTGTTGTTTGAACAAGGTGATGTTCATGCACGGTTCATTTTGTGCACCAGTAAAAAACATGGTCACACTTTAGTACGGGGAACATATTCACCATTAATTAGTTGCTTCTTAACATGCAAATTAGTAACATATTGGCTCTTAACTAGTCATTATTAAGTACTTATTAATGCTTTATTCGGCATGGCCTTATTATAACCCTAACCCTCTAACCCTGGCCCTAACCCTCTAACCTTAACCCTAACCAAATAACTCTAAATTAAGTCTTTGTTACTTACAATATGTTCCCTTAATGTCCAAAAAACTCTAAATTAAGTCTTTGTTACTTAGAATATGTTCCTCATACTTAAGTGTTACCAAAAACATATACAGTAACTTCGTCTTGAATTTGAAGAAAAAAAAACATTTTTCACTAAAGCAGGGTTTGGTGAATGCGCATATGAAACTGGTGGGGTTCGGTACCTCCAACAAGGTTAAGAACCACTGGTCTAGTCTCTTACGTGAATGAGCTAAATAATATTATTTGATATTTTACGATAATGTGTTAATAATTTCACACATAAGTCGCTCCTGAGTATAAGTCGCACCCCCGGCCAAAACTATGAAAAAAAACTGCGACTTATAGTCCGAAAAATACGGTATTTGCGACGAATACATTAATGGTGCTGACAAGTATGGAATACTTGACAAATCAGGGTTGGACGACAGCAAGCTGTAATTGTAATGAGTAAGCAAAGATTTAATTCAAATAAATATTGAACATTTTAAAGTGCATTTTTAAAATGTCTTTTTTTGTTGCCATCACATGATCACAGCATTCTCACTCGTTCGTCCGTGTTGATGGGCTCATATTGTACATCAGATTTGAAGCTGAAATTTTCCCACAACGGCATTGTAATCATATTTTGTCTTTCTAATTTTTGTTACAAGTCACGAAAAACAAAGTGCATTTTTCACTACATTACCGTTCAAAAGTTTGGGGTCACATTGAAATGTCCTTATTTTTGAAGGAAAAGCACTGTACTTTTCAATGAAGATAACTTTAAACTAGTCTTAACTTTAAAGAAACACACTCTATACATTGCTAATGTGGTAAATGACTATTCTAGCTGCAAATGTCTGGTTTTTGGTGCAATATCTACATAGGTGTATAGAGGCCCATTTCCAGCAACTATCACTCCAGTGTTCTAATGGTACAATGTGTTTGCTCATTGGCTCAGAAGGCTAATTGATGATTAGAAAACCCTTGTGCAATCATGTTCACACATCTGAAAACAGTTTAGCTCGTTACAGAAGCTACAAAACTGACCTTCCTTTGAGCAGATTGAGTTTCTGGAGCATCACATTTGTGGGGTCAATTAAACGCTCAAAATGGCCAGAAAAAGAGAACTTTCATCTGAAACTCGACAGTCTATTCTTGTTCTTAGAAATGAAGGCTATTCCACAAAATTGTTTGGGTGACCCCAAACTTTTGAACGGTAGTGTAGGTTGCATGTTGTCAAGTTTTGTTGCTATCACGTGATCACGTAGGGCTGCACGATTATGGGCAAAATATTAATCCTGATTTTTTTTTTTTTTTTATCAATACTGAAATCACGATTATTAATCACAATTATTTACTATTAATAAAACATATTTTATTGCACTTTTTATTTTAAACAAACAATTTGTAAACTTGGCTTTCATTTCAAAATGAAACTATAAAAGCAATTAATTAATAATAAAATAAATGCACAAAAGACAAAGGGCTAACTAAGATAAATATGTCATTGTAGAGTGCGATCATAAAGTGCATCAAGTATTACGCACCAAATTATTTCCATTTCAACTTTTTCACTTTTTGTTTTGCATACCATATATTTTATTTAAACATTTGTTTTTATTTAAAGGGGGCTAATGATGATTTTTTTTTTACATTTAAAACTCTTCTTTTATAGTTTCATTTTGAAATGAAAGCCAAGTTTACAAATGAAACATGTTTTGGATAAGCTTTGTCTTTTACATTTTGCGTACATTTCACACCACAGTCAGTTTTTTCACCCGTTTTTTGAATCTGTCTGCAAAACTGGTTGTTTGTGAAGGCGTTTCCAGATTGGGATGGCTACCAAATATGGTAATTTTTGGCGCTCCGGTTCCGGCGCCAATTCATATGCCATGTTACAATACCTTAGTTGTGCGTGACGTCACGCCCGGTTGCCACCTGGTGATCACTCCAGCAGCACTGAAAGTGGACTCAGCCAAACTACCTCTAGGTAATGTTGCAATTTTCAATGCTAACAAAGAAATTGACTCTAAAACGCTCCAACATAAGTTAAGTAAGCTCTCTATTTTTTCCAAAAATGCGCAGGTTTGATGCTAATATACATTGACCTTACTATTGACATGCTACTTTTGAGACTTTTATTAGTAGGTTGCACAGTGAAGTACATATTCCGTACAATTGACCACTAAATGGTAACACCCGAATAAGTTTTTCAACTTGTTTAAGTCGGGGTCCACTTAAATTGATTCATGATACAGATATATACTATCATATATACTATCATCATAATACAGTCATCACACAAGATAATCACATTGAATTATTTACATCATTTACAATCAGGGGTGTGGAGGGAAGGGGGGGGGGGGTAGGATATGGACATCAAGTAGTGGACATAGAGAGAGAGAGAGAGAGAGAGAGAGAGAGATCAGAAGGCATAAGAAAAAGTATCTGCATTTGATTGTTTACATTTGATTATTAGCAATCCAGGGAGGGTGTTAGTTTAGGGTTGTAGCTGCCTGGAGGTGAACTTTTATTGCGGTTTTGAAGGAGGATAGAGCTGCCCTTTCTTTTATACCTGTTGGGAGCGCATTCCATTAGCGCATTAGCGATTTTACATGGCAATTTTAACACCTCCAAATTTGTTAATAAAAAACTACAACAAAGAGGCACATTACAATCAAACAGCGGGTGTGTACTAAGTACAATACTTACAGTATTAACACTTTTTAGGGCGCAACAAAAGACTAGATTCAGCAAAGACAAGCCAACACACCATAAACTATACACTACTGCCATCTAATGTCTTGGCAACTCCAATTGAGACTTAGAAATGTAATAATAAAACAAGATATAACCACTGGACAGCAGTTATCATAATCTGCTCACTTTTAAATGTTGCAATAAAAAAGATTTTATCATCAAAAAAGTTTTATATTTCTTAA
This sequence comes from Entelurus aequoreus, assembly GCF_033978785.1. Taxonomy (NCBI): domain Eukaryota; kingdom Metazoa; phylum Chordata; class Actinopteri; order Syngnathiformes; family Syngnathidae; genus Entelurus; species Entelurus aequoreus. The sequence continues at coordinate 13,163,456 of NC_084733.1, read as the reverse complement.
CACACACAAAAGAACCGAAAATTGGTACCCGCTGAGTCCCAGGTACCAGGAATTGGAATTATGGTACACTTTTTAATTATAGTACATTTGTATTAGTCATATAGTATATGTATAATAAGTTGTTATCACAATTTTTTCCAGACACAGTCGAAAATAAACTTGAAAAACGTTATATTGATTCGCCGGTCATATCATGACCAGCGGCATTGAACAAATGTTTTACGTCACTACATGTTGCACGTCGCTGGTATTTTGTGAATGCCAAAATTATATGACAATAATACTTCGTACTACCTTTTTTGTGTTTCCTTATTGCCTAAAGCAGGGGAGAAGAGCTCCTCTCCCCCCGGTTGAGAGCTCGACCCAATGCCCAAATAAGGACATCCACCTCGCTTTGTGGGCTACGAGATGACTGCAAAATTCAGCGAATAAAGGCATCCAAAATTGTATGCAAGCTTCCACCTAAACGCATGAACCTTATGCTTTGATTCTTTGACATTGTTTACCATGAGTATCCAAATTTATAATAACTTACATACTTCATCAAAGGTCCTCTTTTAAAAGCATGTTACATGTTAAAATGGTGCTGTTTTTGTGGGTGGGGGGCAAGCACCAATCAAATTGAGCCTAAATCATTTCCATTGGGATAATTGATTTGAGTATTTTAGGTTACGAGCTCACAGTCAGTCAATCAATAAAACGTTATTTATAAAACTCTTTTTATACATAAAAGAAATGCAACACAAAGTGTTCTACAGAGTGACTATCAATCACACAGGCAAACAAACAAATGCATGGCTGAGTACAGAGGAGCCAGGTGAAGAAACACCATCACAGGAGCCCTCTGCACCAGGAGATCACCAGACCACGGCCACTAGGACGCTGACAAAAAAGCGCCCCAACAGCCTGATGCAGAGGGCTCCTTCTTAGGAACGCTAGAATCATAAAACATTTAAAATAGTATGAATCGTGAGTAGGAATAAAGTATAAAATATAGGTAAAACATATTATTAAAATAGAAAATATTTATACAGGGATGTATGTTGGTTTTATAAATATTTCCCCAAACTTCTGCACAGTAACTTAAGTAAGAATAAATGAGTGAATAGTAGAGTTGCTGGAGGGATTTCCCATCTAGCTCTTGTCGTGCTTTTGCCAGCACTCAAATGCTTCTTGATAATTCGAAATTAATATATTTAATATGGGCTTTCCAATTTTATTTTTCTTCAATTATTACACCGAGGAATTTACTTTGCTCAACTCGCTCAATGTTAATCCCATCCATCATCATTTTTATTTGTGTATTTATCTTCTTATTTCCAAATAGAATTCTATTTGTTTTACTTAAATGTAGAGACAACTTGTTCCTTTTGAACCATGTTTGCATTTTCATCTGGGCGGGCTTCTGTGTTTGTAGCGGGCTGTCTCCAGGTAATGTTGCAATTTTCATGCTAACAAACTACGCATGCTTGATAGAAATCAGAATCAAATCGCTTAAAAGTCAAGCTCCACTTTTCAAAATCCGTTAGCTCGATGCTAATTTGCATTATATGTGCCATGTACATGCTACAGATTAGCATTAGCGTTTTTGCATGGCGATTTGAATACCTCAAAATTTGGTAATGAAAACTAAAACTAAGTTGCATGTTACAATAAAACACCTGATGTGTAATATGTACTATACTTACTAGAGATGTCCGATAACATCGGGCTGCCGATATTATCGGCCGATAAATGCTTTAAAATTTAATATCGGAAATTATCGGTATCGGTTTAAAAAAGTAAAAGTTATGACTTTTTAAAACGCAGCTGTACGAAGTACAGAGCACCAATAAACCTTTAAGGCACTGCCTTTGCATGCCGACCCAATCACATAATACCTACGGCTTTTCACACACAAGTGAATGCAAGGCCTACTTGGTCAACAGCCATACAGGTCACACTGAGGGTGGCCGTATAAACAACTTTAACACTGTTACAAATGTGCGCCACACTGTGAACCCACACCAAACAAGAATGACAAACACATTTCGGGAGAACATCCGCACCGTAACACAACATAAACACAACAGAACAAATACCCAGAACCCCTTGCAGCACTAACTCTTCCGGGACACTACAATATACCACCCCCCACCCCCACCTTAACACCGCCCCCCCAACCCCGCCCACCTCAACCTCCTCATGCTCTCTCAGGGAGAGCATGTCCCAAATTCCAAGCTGCTGTTTTGAGGCATGTTTAAAAAAAATAATGCACTTTGTGACTTCAATAATAAATATGGCAGTGCCATGTTGGCATTTTTTTCCATAACTTGAGTTGATTTATTTTGGAAAACCTTGTTACATTGTTTAATGCATCCAGCGGGGCATCACAACAAAATTAGGCATAATAATGTGTTAATTCCACGACTGTATATATCGGTATCGGTTGATATCGGAATCGGTAATTAAGAGTTGGACAATATCGGAATATCGGATATCGGCAAAAAAGCCATTATCGGACATCTCTACTAACAAACCACGCATGCTTGATAGAAAGCGCTCAAAAGTCAAGCTCCACTTTTCAAAATGCGTTAGCTCGATGCTAATTTGCATTAGATGTGCCATATACATGCTACAGATTAGCATTAGCGTTTTTGCATGGCGATTTTAACACCTCAAAATTTGGTAATGAAAACTACTCAGTGGCCTAGTGGTTAGAGTGTCCGCCCTGAGATCGGTAGGTTGTGAGTTCAAACCCCGGCCGGGTCATACCAAAGACTATAAAAATGGGACCCATTACCTCCCTGCTTGGCACTCAGCATCAAGGGTTGGAATTGGGGGTTAAATCACCAAAAATGATTCCCGGGCGCGGCTACGCTGCTGCCCACTGCTCCCCTCACCTCCCAGGGGGTGATCAAGGGGATGGGTCAAATGCAGAGGACAAATTTCACCACACCTAGTGTGTGTGTGACAATCATTGGTACTTTAACTTTAACTTTAACTTAACTTTAACTTAAAACTAAGTTGCATGTTACAATAAAACACCTGGTGTGTAATATGTACTATACTTACAGTATAAGCACTTTTTAGGACATAACAAGAGATTGGCAGATTGACCTTGCTGACCAAAACGACTTCCTGACTGCGGCAACACACCAAAAAAAAAAAATAGAAATGAATGTAAACTTGCAATTGTAAGAAAACAAGCTGTAACAACTGGAGCGCACAGTTCTCATTATCAGCTCACTGTTAAATGTCAGAAGGGACCTATTACACCAGGTGTGAATGAATGATGGGTTCCCCAATTCTCTGTGAGCGCTTTGAGTATCTAACAATGGAAAAGCGCGATATAAAATCTAATCCATTATTATTATTATTATAAAATCTAATCCATTATTATTATTATTATATTCATTTTCGGCCCTTTGTATTTAATCTTTGTTCTCCTATAAAGCAGATACACACGATTACTGGCACAAAAGGCTTTGTGTATCTTTGTAGATCTGCATCACTTCCTTGTATTTAGCATCCTGCAAAAACGGTCGGTGTGATTAACTCCCCCCGCGGCCCTTTTCCATGTACGCCTCCTGCCGAGCCCTCTCCGCTGTGATTGGTCAGTCACACTCCGGAGGACTCTCGAAATGCTGGCCAGCGCTGCCGAGGCCCACCTCCTCATTTTTCTTTTGCAGCGACTGCTGCCTGGTGCTTGCTCTCTTTAAGAAAGATGAACAAAGTTAACTATATCTCACACCCAGACAAACATTTTCTTGGGGTCATTGCTCAATGTCATTGCTCAGGGCTCATATCCGAATGCATGAACCATAATATTTCATACCTTAGCATCGTTTATCATGGGTATCCCACATTATGGTTGTTTTTTACATATAAACAACTTCCTTGTGGCCTACATAACATGTAATGGTGGTTCTTTGGTCAAAATTTTGCATTGATTATGTTTTACAGACCATCTTTAAGATGAGATAAGATAAGATCCTGACTGTCTCTTCAGGATGCAGCTTTTTTATGTGGGATCCACTTCGACAGCATTTTTTTCCCCACCATCTTTGTTGTAGTTTTTAGCGTTGCTATTACGAGTCTACTGACAAATATAAGTTTGAACCTATGTTCATTTTGACAACATTTCTTAATTTTGTTTTAGTCATAGTCTTTCGATGAAAATGCATTATAGTTATTTTAGTAATCTAAATTGATTTAGTTTTAGTCTAGTTTTAGTCGACTCCAATTACAGTAAATTCCGTTGACTAAAATATAAAGTATAAAGTATTTACATACACAAAGTTGTATACATTTGGAATAACTTAAATAAATCGTACTTCAACTATGACATTAAATAACTAACTATGTTCTGTTCTAAAATGTAATGTGTACATTTTCTAATGTAGGTGACGTAGGTTTACTATTTATTTTGACAATTATGACCAAACAAAAAAATATCACTGATCGAAAGGATTTTTTTTTTTTTTTTTAAAACATTCTCAACGCCAGTATACAGTGCATGAAAATATGTTTGCATGTATTATAGTCATGTGAAGAAAGAAATTAGTTTTACTCTATATTGTGTAGGACAGGGGTCGGCAACCTTTACCACTCAAAGAGCCATTTTGGCAAGTTTCACAAATTAAAGAAAATAATGGGATCCACAAAAAAAAAAATTAATTTAAAATGAAAAACACAGTATACAAAGCTTTAATTGCTTTGTGCTATGTTAACCAGGGGTCTCAGACACACGCACCGGCACGCACTTTAATATGGAAATTTGATGTCAGTGCGGCCCGCAAGATTTGAATCAATGGCGCTTGATAGCGTCATACTTGCCAACCCTCTCATTATTTCCGGGAGACTCCCGAATATCAGGGAGTGATGGCACTGCCTTTGGTGCCCTCTACAGCCTGCCCAAACAGTGTATCTGCTCGGCCACATGTAGAATGCAGCTTCAGCTTGCTCAAGTAAGTGACAGCAAGGCGTACTAGCTCAGCAGCCACACAGCTTACACTGACGGTAGCCGTACCGTATAAAACAACTTTAACACTGTTACGTTACAAATATGTGCCACACTTTGAACCCACACCAAAAAAGAATGACAAACACATTTCTGGAGAACATCTGCACTGTAACACAACATAAACACAACACAATAAATACCCAGAATCCCATGCAGCACTAACTCTTCCACTCAACCGACGCACGGGGGGGGGGGGGGTTGATGTGTGGGGGGGTTTGGTGGTAGCGGGGTTGTATAATCTAGACCGGAAGAGTTAGGGCTGCATGGGATTCTGGGTATTGGTTGTGTTGTGTTTACGTTGTGTTACAGTGGGATGTCCTCCAGAAATGTGTTTTTCATTCTTTTTGGTGTGGGCTCACAGTGTGGCGCATATTTGTAACATAACAGTGTTAAAGTTGTTTTATACGGTACGGCTACTGTCAGTGTAAGCTGTGTGGCTGATGACTAAGTACGCTTTGCTGTCTCCTACGTGTGCAAGTAAAAGCTACATACAACATGTGGCCGGGCTGGCACGCTGTTTGTAAGTAAATGCTATAGAGGACAATTATTGCAGTGCAATTAGGGCACGCCCTTAATTTAGTAATTAGAGTGAAAATAGGATTATATTTGCCCTGGGAGTTATCTAGGAGAGGCACTGAGATCCATAAATCTCCTGGTAAAATCGGGGGGGTCGACAAGTATGCAGCTGAGCCGCATCAGAGTGGTCAAAGAGCCGCATGCGGCTCCGGAGCCGCGGGTTGCCGACCCCTGGTGTAGGATATACTTTTTAAAAAAAAAAACTTTTGTTTATCCCACAATGGGGAAATTACCTTGTTAAACAAAAGAAGTTAAACAAAATGAAAAAACAAAAAAAATAGTAATAAATACTACATATTGCTCACTAATATGTATAGATAGAAGATAAAATACAACAAAAAAACTTGAAAAATGACAATTGCTTATTAAATTGGCGGGCAATGTTGCCTAGGCCTGGGCCAATAACACATTTTGGGGCTCAAATATACACACAACTAAAACAATAAATAAAATGGGTAAATTTAAGTATTGACAAACAAAGTGCACTTCAAATTTGAACATGTAGGCAGAGGTAGAGTTGTACATTACTTAACTGACAATCAAGTTAGGACATTTTTACATAAAAGTGCAGAGTAACAATATAAACACTACAGTATAAGCAAATGCATTAGTATAAGTCATATGAAAAGCACATTAAGTCTGACAGATTCCGAGTGAGTAAACACCAACATGACATGACTAATGTCTAACGTTTGCAGCACTTTTAGAAATGCTAGTTTTTCTACAATATTAAATGGCAGCATGTCTTTGGCGATGTGTTTACCCACACTTTCTGTGAGCTTACACTTGTTGTACTGTTATGTTTACACTGACCTGGCTTGTTCACCAAACACAAAGTGAGTGTGGACTGATTTCGTCTCCGTCAACATTTTCGTCTCATTTTTATTTGTTGGCTAAATTGACAATTAATTTCGACATTGTTTTAGTCAACGCGCATTTGTTGTGACTAGTTATCGTCCTGTTTTAGTCATGGAGAAATAGGCTGTTAACGATAACTAAGACGAACATTTTTAGTCAACAAAATGAACACTGGTTTGAACTATACGCTGCTTTGTATTAAAAATGGCAAAAATTAATAAAATGGCAAAATGGTATTGACTACCACGCGGACTACATAGGCGGACTCGCGCAAAGCACTTTGGGTAAATATATACCATACATGGATAATCCGCTGACGTCAATGACGTGGAAAACGTCACAGGACAGAGCAAATTCCAAATGGCTTGTTTGGCGGACGTATGAAGGAAGGCAATATTATTTTATAAATATCTTCAGTGGGTATGTTTTATTTTATAATTAAATTTTTTTTGTCATAAAAAAATACAATCATGTGTGCTTACGGACTGTATCCCTGCAGACTGTATTGATCTATATTGATATATAATGTAGGAACCAGAAATATTAATAACAGAAAGGGAGGGAGGTTTTTTTGGGTTGGTGCACTAATTGTAAGTGTATCTTGTGTTTTTATGTTGATTTAATAAAAAATAAAAAACAAGTTTTATTATTATTATTATTTTTTTATTTCTTGTGCGGCCCGGTACCAATCGATCCACGGACCGGTATCGGGCCGCGGCTCGGTGGTTGGGGACCACTGTACTAGAGCACCACTGTACTAGAGCAGTGGTTCTCAAATGGGGGTACTTGAAGGTATGCCAAGGGGTTGGGGTTGGGCGGGGTTTGGTGGTAGCGGGGTGTATATTGTAGCGTCCCGGAAGAGTTAGTGCTGCAAGGGATTCTGGGTACTTGAAGGTATGCCAAGGGGTACGTGAGATTTTTTTTAAATATTCTAAAAATAGCAACAATTCAAAAATCCTTTATAAATATATTTATTGAATAATACTTCAACAAAATATGAATGTAAGTTCATCAAACTGAACATAAAATCAAGTAGGCTATTCCATTCATTACCATAAAGCCAGAGTTTCTCCCCATGCCATGATGGTTTTGACCCTCACTAAAATGTCTGTCAAAAAGAACTGTGAAAAGAAATGCAACAATGCAATATTCAGTGTTGACAGCTAGATTTTTTGTGGACATGTTCCATAAATATTGATGTTAAAGATTTATTTTTTGTGAAGAAATGTTTAGAATTAAGTTCATGAATCCAGAAGGATCTCTATTACAATCCAAAAAGTTGATGATTACTTCAATGTGTAGAAATCTTTATTTATAATTGAATAACTTGTTTATTTTTCAACAAGTTTGTAGTTATTTTTATATCTTTTTTTTCTAAATAGTTCAAGAAAGGACCACAACAAATGAGCAATATTTTGCACTGTTATACAATTTAACAAATCAGAAACTGATGACATAGTGCTGTATTTACTTATTTATCTCTTTTTTTCCACCAATAATGCTTTGCTCTGATTAGGGGGTACTTGAATTAAAAAAATGTTCACAGGGGGTACATCACTGAAAAAAGGTTGAGAACCACTGTACTAGAGCATACTTGCCAACCTTGAGACCTCCGAATTCAGGAGATGTGGGGGGGGGGGGCGAGGTTGGGGTTGGGCGGGGTTTCGTGGTAGCGGGGTGTATATTGTAGCGTCCCGGAAGAGTTAGTGCTGCAAGGGATTCTGGGTATTTGTTCTGTTGTGTTTATGTTGTGTTACGGTGCGGATGCTGTCCCAAAATGTGTTTGTCATTCTTGTTTGGTGTGGGGTTCACAGTGTGGCGCATATTTGTAACAGTGTTAAAGTTGTTTATACGGCCACCCTCAGTGTGACCTGTATGTCTGTTGCATAAAGCCGTAGATATTAAGTGAATAGGCCGGCACGCAAAGGCAGTGCCTTTAAGGTTTATTGGCGCTCTGTACTTCTCCCTACGTCCGTGTACACAGCGGCATTTTAAAAAGTCATAAATTATTACTTTTTGAAACCGATAATCTTGAAACCGATACCGATAATTTTCCGATATTACATTTTAAAGCATTTATCGGCCGATAATATCGGCAGTTCGATATTATCGGGCATCCCTATTCAGGACTTATGCAGATCCCAAAGACACAACAGCAGGTACTAATAGGCAAGAAAAAATTGTTTTGCATAATACAGCTCCTTTAAACACACACAAAAGCACCGAAAATTGATAGCATTGGGTACTGATATCAATTCCAAGGTACCAGGAATGGTGACTATATGTGAAAGGTACTATCCCTAACTGTTACTGGGCAATAACTCTTTTCCAGCGCTGCCAGGAATGGTTACTAATGTTAAAGGTACTATCCCTGACTGTTACTGGGCAATAACTCTTTCCCAGCGCTGCACAAGTGATGGGTGGACAGTGGAGAATCAGTAAATATTCAAAGCAGTGTTCACATTAGAAATGATGCAGAAGAGTCACTGATTATGTATCGTGACAAAGATATTTGCTCCAATTTAATTCTTTTGATAAGAAGATTTGTTGCTTGACCAGACGGATTATGCGCCTTGAATCTCCCCCGCTCGTGCTGGGATGGGACCGGTCCATACGTCCCGTCAGGGAGTTGAGGGACAATAGGCTTTGGGGGTGGGGTAGGTTTGCTGTTTCCATTAACAGGATTTGTACGCCTCCCCCAGAATGATCACGCCTCTTCTCTTAGGAACGCTAATTTAGCCTGTCGACCTCGATTGTAACTCCATGGTACAGTTTGTGTCTTTCACACCGTGTTACACGTCCACGCGACACTTTGCAACATTCGTCCGTCACAGTCGAGCAGCACCCGAGCCGCCTGATCCTGATTGGATTAGAGCGAGAAGCTGGTGATTATCGAAGGCGGCCCAACCTGTTGGAAAGGATTTAACACAGACAGGACTAGTGATGGGTATCGTTTTTATTTTAACGGATACTTCAAAAACGGTGCCCGGATGGAACTTAAGAAATGGAAAAAAAAATTTATCTTTATGGAATTTTTTTACATTTAAGTTAAACAAACCAGTAATTGAAATACTTATGAATTAAATACCAAGTAATACAGTACATTCAAGAATAAAAAATTAAATCCACAACAAATTCTCATCATAGTTGCAGCAATTAGGAGAATGGAGAACATGCACATGAACATGCTCACAATTCAGCACTCATTTTTAGTTCCTTTTCTCACTCCATGCAAAGAATCAATCGCGAGACAACAAGATGGCGCAACAAACGTGATCGTGTGCTGTTACCTGATTGGCTGTTAACATGTCACCCGCACTCGCGTTGCTTGGTTACCAGAAAACAAGTGCCTTTGTTCATGCAACAAACCTTGCTTCGCAACTTCGTTTTTCTTCTGATAAAGAAAAAAAAAAAATTGAACGTTTTATTGAACACATTTTTTATTGATATTGATTACATGTTGATTAGGGGTGTCCGATAATATCAGACTGCCGGTATTATCGGTTCGATAAATGCTTTAAAATGTATTATCGGTATCGGTTTCAAAAAGTCAAATTTTTAGCTTTTTAAATCGCAGCTGTGTACACGGACGTAGGGAGAAGTACAGAGCGCCAATAAACCTTAAAGGCACTACCTTTGCGTGCCGGCCCAGTCACATAATATCTACGGCTTTTCACACACACAAGTGAATGCCATTCATACTTGGTCAACAGCCATACATGTCACACAGAGGGTGGCCATACAAACAACTTTAACACTGGTACAAATATGCGCCACACTGTGAACCCACACACCAAACAAGAATGACAAACACATTTCGGGAGAACATCCGCACCGTAACACAACATAAACACAACAGAACAAATACCCAGAACCCCTTGCAGCACTAACTCTTCCGGGACGCTACAATATACACCCCTCGCTATCCCCCCCCGACCCCCACCTCAACCCCGCCTCCGTCCACCTCAATCTCCTCATAGTCTCTCTCAGGGAGAGCATGTCCCAAATTCCAAGCTGCTGTTTTGAGGCTTAAAAAAAAAAAAAGCACTTTGTGACTTCAATAATAAATATGGCAGTGCCATGTTGGCACTTTTTTCCATAACTTGAGTTGATTTATTTTGGAAAACCTTGTTACATTGTTTAATGCAGGGGTCACCAACCTTTTTGAAACCAAGAGCTACTTCTTGGGTACTGATTAATGCGAAGGGCTACCAGTTTGATACACACTTAAATAAATTGCCAGAAATAGCCAATTTGCTCAATTTACCTTTAACTTTGTTATTATTAATAATTAATTATATTTATCTTTGTGGAAACACTGATCATCTTAATGATTTCTCACAATAAATATATATAGAAACAGATAAATATCAATATGCAACACTTTATTTTTATATTTTCTCTAAGTGCACATTTTTCTAATTGAACATTTTCAAATAATCACTTCTAAGACAGTCTTGTGAAATCACAATATCCCATTTTAACTAGCTAGCCACTAACATTTTTTAACAAATCATGAATTACTTTGCACCATGTTTGTACAAATAATAACTCATGTAAAATACAAAAATCAACTCTCAAATTTTTAAATAAATCATGTCACACTTTGAACTGGACACCAAATCTGTTATCTGTTTCTTTGTCAGTTAGTGAAGACCAAGTCTTTAAAATATTTTCTAGGATTTTCAAATTCTATTTGAGTTTTGTCTCTCTTAGAATTAAAAATGTCGAGCAAAGCGAGACCAGCTTGCTAGTAAATAAATAAAATTTAAAAAATAGAGGCAGCTCACTGGTTAGTGCTGCTATTTGAGCTATTTTTAGAACAGGCCAGCGGGCGACTCATCTGGTCCTTACGGGCTACCTGGTGCCCGCGGGCACCGCGTTGGTGACTCCTGGTTTAATGCATCCAGCGGGGCATCACAACAAAATTAGTCATAATAATGTGTTAATTCCACGACTGTATATATCGATATCGGTTGGTATCGGGAACTAAGAGTTGGACAATATCGGAATATCGGATATCGGTAAAAAAGCCATTATCGGACATCTCTAATGCTGATAGATGTTTATTGCCCAGTCGTATGCTGTTGGCGTGTTAAGGTTGTTACAAGACGTTACTTGTAAAATGTCATCTTCAAGAACTTGTTACAGAGGGGCTGAGTCTGCATTTATTTAGCACCAAAATAAGGCTTCTTCTTTTTTTGGTCCGGTTACTACCAGTTACGTAGGCACCAATCCCCATCCCTCGACAGGACCAAATACCGTATTTTTCAGACTATAAGTCGCAGTTTTTTTTCATAGTTTGGCCGGGGGAGCGACTTATACTCAGGAGCGACTTATGTGTGAAATTATTAACACATTACCATAAAATATCAAATAATATTATTTAGCTCATTCACGTAAGAGACTAGACGTATAAGATTTCATGGGATTTAGCGATTAGGAGTGACAGATTGTTTGGTAAACGTATAGCATGTTCTATATGTTATAGTTATTTGAATGACTCTTACCATAATATGTTACGTTAACATACCAGGCACGTTCTCAGTTGGTTATTTATGCCTCATATAACGTACACTTATTCAGCCTGTTGTTCACTATTCTTTATTTATTTTAAATTGCCTTTCAAATGTCTATTCTTGTTGTTGGCTTTTATCAAATAAATTTCCCCCAAAAAATGCGACTTATACTCCAGTGCGACTTATATATGTTTTTTTTCCTTCTTTATTATGCATTTTCGGCCGGTGCGACTTATACTCCGGAGCGATTTATACTCCGAAAAATACGGTACAAGACGTTACTTGTACAATGTCATCGTCAAGAACTTGTTACAGAGGGTCTGAGTCTGCATTTATTTAGCACCAAAATAAGGCTTCTTCTTTTTTTGGTCCGGTTACTACCAGTTACGTAGGCACCAATCCCCATCCCTCGACAGGACCAAATATACCCGATCCATTCTCCTGATGCATCTTCATCATCGTTGTCACAACGCCAATGTGGATCCATGATTAATTGACTGGAAATATCAATTACATTGAATCTTGCCAAGGGACAATACCACAGAAAGTCCAGTAGAGTAGGGGTGTGACGAGGGTGAGACGCTTTTTTTCATGAGTTGAACAGCTACTGTGGTGTTTATGTCCAAGCAGAAGCAGCTACAACTGCCATCACACAAGTTCATCGTGATAGCACAGCGCTTTTGGATATGACTCGATACCCGCAGCAGCAATCTGTCATAGCAGCAGATCTCACAGCTTAGAAATAAACAAAACAATCAGTGATATACGCTTGACGGCTGCCATAGAAGACTTTGTAAAGCTGCTGCATCTTTTAGGACATCAGTGCTGTGTGAGCGGAAAAGCTTGTATCGCTGTATAGATGTACAGACAAATAAACATATGGAGGATGCCAGGTGGCGTGCTAAAAATGTGCTCATAGAGAAATATGCAAGAATGCCATAAATCACTGACATCTTTTTCCACATGCAGAAATTGTGGACGGTAATGGCAAGATGACTTTGGGGATGATCTGGACCATCATCCTCCGCTTCGCCATCCAAGACATTTCAGTGGAAGGTAACCACAATATGTTCAAATATGGCCACTGTGAGAGTGCAATCTGTCCACAAAGAAACAAAGTCCTTCTTGTCCACCTCAGAGACGTCTGCCAAAGAGGGTCTCCTGCTGTGGTGCCAGAGGAAGACGGCGCCCTACAAGAACGTCAACATTCAGAACTTTCACATCAGGTAAATCTCTGTTCCTTTTTACATCCCGAACCCTTACAACTAGAGATAAATACTTTAAAATGTAAAATCGGAAATTATCGGTATCGTTTTTTTTATTATCGGTATAGTTTTTTAATTTTTAATTTTTTTAAATTTTTTTTTAAATCAACATAAAAAACACAAGATACACTTACAATTAGTGCACTAACCCAAAAAACCTCCCTCCCCCATTTACACTCATTCACACTCATTCACACAAAAGGGTTGTTTCTTTCTGTTATTAATATTCTGGTTCCTACATTATATATCAATATATATCAATACAGTCTGCAAGGGATACAGTCCGTAAGCACACATGATTGTGCGTGCTGCTCGTCCACTAATAGTACTAACCTTTAACAGTTAATTTTACTCATTTTCATTAACTCTAGTCTATAAAATCCACTACACCTCCCTGATACCGAAGTACATGTCAAACTACTTCCTTAACGTAAATGACCGCCATAACCACAACACCAGGGGGAGCTCCACTAACCACGTTAAACCCAGATTCCGAACTAACAAAGGTCTTAACTCATTCTCTTTCTATGCCACATCAATGTGGAATGCGCTCCCAACAGGTATAAAAGAAAGGGCATCTCTATCCTCCTTCAAAAACAGCAATAAAAGTTCACCTCCAGGCAGCTAGAACCCTAAACTAACACCCTCCCCGGATCCCGGATTGCTAATAATCAAGTGTAAACAATCGAATGCAGATACTTTTTCTTATGCCTTCTGATCTCTCTCTCTCTCTCTCTCTCTCTCTCTCTCTCTCTCTCTCTCTCTCTATGTCCACTACTTGCTGTCCATATCCTACCCCCCCCCCCCCCTCCACACCCCTGATTGTAAATAATGTAAATAATTCAATGTGATCATCTTGTGTGATGACTGTATTATGATGATAGTATATATCTGATAGTATATATCTGTATCATGAATCAATATACCGGTAAGTGGACCCCGACTTAAACAAGTTGAAAAACTTATTCGGGTGTTACCATTTAGTGGTCAATTGTACGGAATATGTACTTCACTGTGCAACCTACTAATAAAAGTCTCAATCAATCAATCAAATTACTAGTTTCTATGTAACTGTTTTTATATTGTTTTACTTTCTTTTTTATTCAAAAAAATGTTTTTAATTTATTTATCTTATTTTATAATTTAAAAAAAAAAAGGACCTTATCTTCACCATACCTGGTTGTCCAAATTAGGCATAATAATGTGTTAATTCCACAACTGTATATATCGGTATCAGTAATTAAGAGTTGGACAATATCGGAATATCGGATATCGTCAAAAAGCCATTATCGGACATCCCTACTTACAACTATAAAAAAAAAAAAGATTAATCAGTAGAGATTCGTACCTTTCACATTTAACTAATATTGTCCAAAATACCTACCCGGGTTCCAGTCCCACGAGTCCCGCAGGGGTGCGCATAATGTCCAAAACACACCCAGCAATGGTGCACAGGAAGGCGGGGAAGAAGAGGGGAAAAGGCGGCCAAAATGGTCGCCAAAAAAATAAATAAATATATAATAAAAAATGTTTTTAAAAAAGGGCAGCACAAAATAGAGGGTAGATCCAGCAGAAAATGGGCATTGTAAACAAAGAGAGGTAGCTAACATGGAAGCGGTGGGACAAATAACGGATACGGTACCATTTCCCGGTACCTGGAAATAAATACCGGTACACAACTGTAAGAATTTTCTATTTTCTGTAATTAATCTTTATGTGGTCATAAAGATGAATTGTTTCATAATAAAATCTAATTAATTTCCAGTTGTTATATCCTGTTTTCTTACACCTCTGTGTGTCATTTGCAGGTATTACATAGTAGCCTTTGCATGCAGTTGCAATTCCAATACATTAGATGGCAGTAGTGCAGGGTTTTCGCCAGATTACCGACATACCTGTGACGATGGGGGCGTCGCTAATTGCGTGGTCAACATGAAGTCATATTAGTTGCATAATATGCGACGATGCATGTATTTTCTTTAAAAAGGCAAAAAAAAAAAATGTATATACACAGTCAAAAACTAATCTGTGTTATTAATACTTAATATTAACATATAGGGTTGTACGGTATACCGGTATTAGTATAGTACCGCGAAAGTACCGGTCCGCCCCGCCACCCCACATATGACCAATGTATGATCCTGCAACGACTTGGTATCGGATTGATACCCAAATTTGTGGTATTATCCAAAACTAATATAAAGTATCAAACAGAAGAATAAGTGATTATTACATGTTAACAGAAGTGTAGATAGAACATGTTAAAAGAAAAAGTAAGCAGATATTAACAGTAAATGAACAAGTAGATTATAAATTCATTTTCTACCACTTGTCCTTAATAATTTGGACAAAATAATAGTATGTAAAATGACACCATATGTTACTGCATATGTCAGCAGACTAATTAGGAGTCTTTGTTTGTTTACTTACTAATAAAAGAAAAGTTGTCTTGTATGTTCACTATTGTCATGATCCGTGGCCAGGATCATGTTTTGTTATTTTCCGTTAGTTTTGGACTCCCTTAATTCCTGTTTGTGCACCTCTGGGTTTGTTTTAGTTTCCATGGGGATTAATTGGGTTCACCTGCCTCTGGTTAGTGGTCGGCACGCTCACCTGCTGTCGACCACTAATCAGAGAGCTATTTATTCACCTTTCTCGCCACGTTCACTCTGGCTTCATTGTTTGCTTCATGGAAGAGTTACGTTAGTATTTCTTGACTCCGAGTTTATGCTTCCTGTGCTAAGAGGTAACCTTAGCTTCCCGTGTGATTGGCACGTTTTCCTTCTGCTTGTTTTCTGTTTTTGGTACGTCTTTGATTTTCGAAGATTAGATCATGTTCCTACCTGCATGCCTTGTCCGGAGTAGTCCGTCTGCATCCCGGGAGAATGAACCCCGCAGAAAGATGCGACCCCCCACATGTAACAACTAGGGATGTCCGATAATGGCTTTTTGCCGATATCTGATATTCCGATATTGTCCAGCTCTTAATTACCGATACCGATATCAACCGATACCGATGTATACAGTCGTGGAATTAACACATTATTATGCCTAATTTGGACAACCAGGTATGGTGAAGATAAGGTCCTTTTTAAAAAAAAATAAAAAAATAAAATAAGATAAATAAATAAATTAAAAACATTTGCTTGATTAAAAAAGAAAGTAAAACAATATAAAAACAGTTACATAGAAACTAGTAATTAATGAAAATGAGTCAAATTAACTGTTAAAGGTTAGTACTATTAGTGGACCAGCAGCACGCACAATCATGTGTGCTTACGGACTGTATCCCTTGCAGACTGTATTGTTATATATTGAATATACAGAATATTAATAACAGAAAGAAACAACCCTTTTGTGTGAATGAGTGCAAATGGGGGAGGGAGGTTTTTTGGGTTGGTTTACTAATTGTAAGTGTATCTTGTGTTTTTTATGTTGATTTAATAAAAATAAAAAAAATAAAAATAAAAAACGATACAGATAATAAAAAAAACGATACCGATAATTTCCGATATTACATTTTAAAGCATTTATCGGCCGATAATATCTCTAGTAACAACTATTTTATTTAAGGACAAACTTGCAATAAGAAACATATGTTTAATGTACCGTAAGATTTTTTGTTAAAATAAAGCCAATAATGCAATTTTTGTGGTCCCCTTTATTTAGAAAAGTACCGAAGATTATCGAAATAATTTTGGTACCAGTACCAAAATATTGGTATCGGGACAACAGTATTAACATTTATTTTTTTATATTATTTAATTTTGCTCTATTTTTTAATTGTTGATGCTTATTGTACAATGTACTTTATTGAGAATTCTTCAGGTTTCTAAAGACTTTTTTAATCCTTTTAAGTGACTTTTTCTTTATTAAAAACCACCTGTCAAGTTTCAAAACGGACGAGACGTCACGCGCGACAAATGTATCAAAACATGGTACCAAGAGTGTACTAATCTGAATGGCATCACACTACTTGGTGAAACGGAATACTCCACACCTCCATGACTTTTGAAATGTACTGTTTAGATGGAATTGCTAGTTTGGCACAGAAAGATCACAAACAGAAGATGTGACAGTGGCAGTTTGGCAGCTAGCAAGCTTGGTTCCTATTAGCTTGTATTGCGTCATTTAGTTTGCTTGAAAAGGCAAGATTTCATGAATTGCTGTGATATAAAGGTGATCATTCCCAAACTGTTGCCAGCGGCCTTAAGGCTGCATTGAACACCATAAGCTGACATAAACTAAACTAACACACAGAAGGCAAATAAAGACGTGTTTGCCTCTTTACTGTATACAAACATTGAGTAGAATGTCTAAAAATCAACATTTCATGTGGTTTGAGAGCGTGTGTGACTTCATCGTCTAATTGTCTTCCTCTTGGCCGCAGCTTTTGAAATGGAAAAAAGATGTCATTTATTTGAGGTTGAACTTGAAATAACCCAGGATTAGACAGATCTAAATATGCATTGGTGCAAATGCAACAGTACATTATACCTTCAGGTTTCTGTCAGAATTGTATTTTAAATATGTAATTATAAGTACATAGTGTGTTGTTGTGCTGCAAATAAGTAAATAAAAAAATATAGTGTGTAATTGTACTTGTAAATATGCCAAAAAAAGAAAATAGTGCATAGTTGTACTTAATTATTTAAGTTAAAGAACAAAGGTTTTAATTGTACTGTAAATAGAGTATGTAAATAAAAGAACAGAGTGTGCATTTGTACTGTACATATGTAAATAAAAGAACAGAGTGTTTAGTTGTACTATTAATATGTAAAATAAAAGAATATAATGTGTAATTGTACTGTAATTGTCTACATAAAGAACAGAGTGTGTAATTGTACTGTTAATACGTAAAAACAAGAATATAATATTTAATTGTTGCTGCAAATATGTCAATAAAGAACATAGTGCATAGTTGTACCGGTACCTAAATATTGAAATAGAAGAACATAGTATTCAATTGTACTATACATAGGTAAATAAAAGAACATTGTGTAAATAAAAGAACATAGAGTGTGCAGTTGTACTGTAATTATGTAAATAAAAGAACAAAGTGTGTAATTACACTGTAAATATGTAAATAAAAGAACAAAGTGTGTAATTACACTGTAAATATGTAAATAAAATAACAGAGTGTGCAGTTGTACTGTAAAGTTGTAAATAAAAGAACAAAGTGTGTAATTACACTGTAAATATGTAAATAAAAGAACAAAGTGTGTAATTACAATGTAAATATGTAAATAAAAGAACAAAGTGTGTAATTACAATGTAAATATGTAAATAAAAGAACAAAGTGTGTAATTACAATGTAAATATGTAAATAAAAGAACATAGTGTGCAGTTGCACTGTAAATATGTCAACAGATACCTAGCGTAGTTGTACTCTAAAGGTAGTGTGTAAGTGTACTGTAAATATATAAATAAATGTACATAGTGTGTATACTGTAATTGTACTGTAAATATGTAAAAAAAAAAAAAAAACTCGTGTGTAATTAACCTGTACATATGTAAATAAAATAACCTAGTGTGTAATTGTACTGTAAATATCAAAATCAAAGAATATACTATACTCTGTAATTGTACCGTAAATATGTTAAATGAAATAAGGAGGTTGCCTACAGCCACAGCTGTTCATACAAAAGTGTTATTTTAAATGAGAGGTTATTTGGTTATTTTTTTCATCTTCAGAGACCCAATAATTAGTTTGATGAAGTCTCAAAGACTACTGAAAATGTTGTATCTTAATTGAGTTGAAAGTATACTCTGTGTTGTCGTGGCAACACAAAAATGCTGCCACAATAGCGTGTAGACAGGTGAAGGTAAACGTTAACCACTTCTTCTCTCCAATGGTCCTCAGCTGGAAAGATGGTTTGGGTTTCTGCGCGCTCATTCATCGGCACCGCCCTGAGCTGATTGACTATGGAAAACTACGCAAGGTAACACAACACAACAATATGAATGAGTACTTGTATTTGATGGAAACACACTGCAGTTGTGATACACGATGCTCGTGTGTGCCGTTGTCAGGACGACCCCATGACCAACCTGAACACGGCCTTCGACGTGGCCGAGAAGTACCTGGACATCCCCAAGATGTTGGATGCAGAAGGTGAAAAATACTTTAAAATGAACACACATTCATTTTGAATATGAGGATGAAGTAAATCATTATGCAATATGAAGTATTTTCCACCATTTTCCATTCTTTTAAAAGTTGCTATATATCTAATTATAAGTTTATAGTTTTTATCTGTGTTTCAAAATATGCTTTTATTCTTAGATTATAGATGAAAAATGGTTGCTGTAATTGAAATCTAATGTGTACATGAGGTTCATAGTAAAACTTTTTATATGAAATATGTAAATCAGTCATATATGGCAGTGGTCCCCACAAGAAATTAAAACATTTTTTTTTTTAATGTTTTTTTTTTTTTTAATTAAATCAACATAAAAAACACAATGATTGTATTTCTTTATGACAAAAAAATAAAAAAATTAAAAAATACCATAACACCCCCCGTCCCCCTCCACGGTCCGTGGGACAAATTTTCAAGCGTTGACCGGTCCGCAGCTACAAAAAGGTTGGGGACCACTGATATATGGAATATGCTGTAAAGCAGGATTCTGGAAAACAACAAAATTACCTGTTGGTATTTCAACTTTACTTTCTTCAATTTGAATTTGAATTGCAATTCTACTTCCTGTTTACAACCTCAATTCATTGAATTGAGAATTGGGATGTTTTGGGATTTTTTCAAAGTTTTTTTTAAATTTATTTTTGAAAATTCTGAATCAATTTAGAATTATATAAATAAGAATCAGGATTCGAATCAATTATTTTGTGCACCCATATTAATTTGTATCATGTAATAATCTGAGTTATGGTATGTTATGTTATGTTATGTTGTGTTATTTCCTGTAAGCAAAACCTCATTATACACCCCAAGTTACTGTTTTAACTTTAATAATGATTTGGAGTGCATGAGAAAGTGGAGCGGATATTGTATCTCTCTTTGACCACATGCTCATGTATGAACAAGGTTTTTGTACAACACAAAAGCTACACAAACAACGTTGTAATAGTGCTAAACTGCTGAGTCAGCATTTATAGTGCTGATTTTTAACAACAGTATGACAAGAGTAGCACACCTGGCTTTCTCTACAACATTTTATAGCGCATGCAGAGCTAGATAAAGCTGCTGGGATGCTGACCACTCGTCATATTTCAAATGCAGCTACTGCCATCTTGTGGACTTCATTAACACAACATAAAGAATGATGTTTGATGTTAAAGTCAAAGTACCAATGATTGTCATACACACACTAGGTGTGGTGAAATTATTCTCTGCATTTCACCCATCACCCCTTGATCACCCCCTGGGAGGTGAGGGGAGCAGTGAGCAGCAGCGGGGGCCGCGCCCGGGAATCATTTTTGGTGATTTAACCCCCAATTCCAACCTTTGAGGCTAAGTGCCAAGCAGGGAGGTAATGGGTCCAGTTTTTATAGTCTTTGGTATGACTCGATGACTCGGCCGGGGTTTGAACTCACGACCTACCGATCTCAGGGCGGACACTCTAACCACTAGGCCACTGAGCAGTTGTTTGACCTACTTAGACATCATGGCGGTTATAGGAGACCAGGCAGCTAATTAACAAAGCGTTAATTGGAGCAATTTGTAAGTGTTTATAAAAGTGTGATGATATGGATGGTCTTCCCTTTCAAGCTCATTTGGACGCCACTTCCTGAGTTCTACTTCCTGTTTGGTGGTTGATGAGTGCTTTGATGTAACACCCTCAAATAATGAAACCCCGCCCCCCACCTCCCACCCTGACCTCCTCTGTTCCCCGCAGACATTGTGGGCACTGCCCGTCCAGACGAGAAGGCCATCATGACCTACGTGTCTAGCTTCTACCACGCCTTCTCGGGCGCCCAGAAGGTATCCTAGGATGCGGCGTCTCCTTCCTCCTTCCTCCTCCTTCCTGCTCCCTTGTCTTCCCTCCCTCAGGTGTTCTAACGATGACACTTTCTCTCTGCAGTGCACACGCTCCCCTGCAGGGGCCGCTCTCTCTCTCTGCATGTTGTCACCACCAAATGCATGATGGGAACCACCTTATTTTAACTCAGAGGCCACAACCTCCACGTCTGTCTGTCCGTTTGCTCGCCGTGGGGACTCCTAAGATTCAGACCCGACTAGGCGTCCACTGCTGTAATCAGAGCCAAAAGTGTTTATTTTAGAGCTATGCTCGTTACGGCGGAGACACACATCAGCCATCAGTCTTCTGCGCATCCATCCATTCATCTATCCATTTATCCATCAGACATCCATCCATCAATGCATTCATCCATCCATCAATCCCTCCTTTTAACCTTCGATCCATCCATGCATCTGTCCATCAATGCATCTATCCATTCAGCCATCAACACATCCATTATCCCTCCTTTCATCCATCAGGGCATCCATCCATCCATTCAGTCATCCATCATTGCATCATCCATCCCTTTTTTTATCCATCAATGCATCCATCAGTGCGTCTATCCTCCCTCCTTTCATCCATCAGGGCATCCATCCATCAATGGATCCGTCCTTCCCTCCTTTTATCTATTGAACCATCCATGCGTCTGTCCATCAATACATCCATCCATTTGTCTATCGATGCAACCATCATTCCTCCATTCATCCATCAGGGCATCTATCCATCAATGGATGCATTGATCCCTACCTTTATCCATCGATCATTCATGCATCACTCCACCAATGCATCCACCCATTTATCCATTATTCCATGAATGCATCCATCCCTCCTTTTATCCACCGATCACCCATGCATCTGTTCATCGATGCATCCATCCATCCCTCCTTTTATCCACCGATCACCCATGCATCTGTTCATCAATGCATCAATCCATTCATCCATCAATGCATCATCCATACCTTCTTTTATCAGTCCATCCATCCATGCATCTGTCCATCAATACATCAATCCATTCATCAATGGATCCGTCCAGCCCTCCTTTTATCTATTGAACCATCCATGCATCTGTCCATCAATGCATCCATCCATTTGTCTATCAATGCAACCATCTTTCCTCCATTCATCCATCAGGGCATCTATCCATAAATGCATCCATCCAGCCATCAATGGATGCGTTTATCTCTTACTTCATCCATCGATCATTCATGCATCAGTCCACACATGCATCCATCCATTTAGCCATTATTCCATCAGTGCATCCATCCATCCCTCCTTTTATCCATCGATCATCCATGCATCTGTTCATCAATGCATCAATCCATTCATCCATCAATGCGTCATCCATCCCTTCTTTTATCCGTCCATCCATCTATGCATCTATCCATCAATCCATTCATCCATCAATGCATCCATCATCCCTCCATCAATGGATCCGTCCATCCCTCCTTGTATCTATTAAACCATCCATGCATCTGTCCATCAATGCATCCATTCATTTGTCTATCAATGCAACCATCATCCCTTCATTCATCCATCAGGGCATCTATCCATAAATGCATCCATCCATCAATGGATGCGTTTATCCCTTCGTTCATCATCCATCCCTTCTTTTATCAGTCCATCCATGCATCTGTCCATCAATACATCCATCCATTCATCCATCAGGGCATCTATCCATAAATGCATCCATCCATCAATGGATGCGTTTATCCCTTCGTTCATCACCCATCCCTTCTTTTATCAGTCCATCCATGCATCTGTCCATCAATACATCCATCCATTCATCCATCAGGGCATCTATCCATAAATGCATCCATCCATCAATGGATGCGTTTATCCCTTCGTTCATCATCCATCCCTTCTTTTATCAGTCCATCCATGCATCTGTCCATCAATACATCCACCCATTCATCCATCACTGCATCCATCCTCCCTCCATCAGGGCATCCATCCATCATTGGATCCATCCATCAATGGATCTGTACATCCCTCCCTTCATCCATTGATCCATCCATGCATCCATTCATTAATGCATCCATCATCTCTCTATTCATCCATCAGGACAGCCATCCATCATCAATAGATCCGTCTATACCTTCCTTCATCCATCGATTCATCCATGCATCTGTCTATCAATGCATTCATCCATCCAATTATCCATTAATGCATCCATTTATCCATCCATCATCAATGGATCTCTCCATTCCTTCCTTCATCCATCGGTTCATCCATGCATCAGTCTATCGATGCATTCATCCATCCAATTATCCATTAATGCATCCATTTATCCATCCATCCATTCATCCTTCAATGTAGCCATCCATCCCGCCATTCATCCATCTATCCATATATTAATTATCAATGCATTCATCCATCCATTCATCCATCAGTGCATCCATACATCATTGCATCCATCCATCCATCCTCTATTCATTCATCAATGTATCCATCCATGCATGAATCAATGCATACATTCACCTATCCATTAATGTATCCATCATCCATCCATGCAGCCATCCATCCTGCATAGTTAAAGGTGACACTTGAAAGTAGATTCAAGACTTTTATGTATCCAGTGTGAGATCAATTCCCTTTGTTCTTCCCAGTCACAAATTGATTGACAGGCGGCAGTCTATGATGTAAGCCAGCTTGGATAGGCTCCAGCTCCTGTTGTGACCCAGAACTGGGTATGCGTTATTGGGATTATATGCTATTGATTAGTTTGAAAAGAACATTTCTGCTGAGCTTCTCCTATGGACAAACCACAGACAGACTGGAGACCCTTGTGCCTTCTGCTGGCCCCTTTTTGTCTTGTCTTTGCACACTTTTACTCTCTTTTTTTTGTGCCTCTCTCTCTCTCTCCTCTCGTGGGTTTTTTCTCCTCCCCGCCTCCTCTGTTCCTGTGACCGAGCAGATATCATTAGCACCTTGAGGCCAGACGAGAAGGTCGTCATGACTTATGTGTCGTGTTACTACCACGCCTTCTCAGGCAAGCAGAAGGTGAGAGATGACGAGAAGACTCGTTGTTTGTGCTAATATTTAGTTGTTTGTGACCCACCAAAGGAGTTCTATACAATTCAAGTAAGAAAGTAGCTCCAGGTCCCATGTCTGAGTATTTTAAATTACATTTTTAATAGTGTATTAAAGGCCTACTGAAACCCACTACTTCCGACCACGCAGTCTGATAGTTTATATATCAATGATGAAATCTTAACATTGCAACACATGCCAATACGGCCGGGTTAACTTATAAAGTGCAGTTTTAAATTTCCCGCGAAACTTCCGGTTGAAAACGTCTATGTATGATGACGTATGCGCGTGACGTCAATCGTTGAAACGGAAGTATTCGGACACCATTGAATCCAATACAAAAAGCTCTGTTTTCATCGCAAAATTCCACAGTATTCTGGACATCTGTGTTGGTGAATTTGTTTAATGAACAATGAAGACTGCAAAGAAGAAAGCTATAGGTGAGATCGGTGTATTAGCGGATGGCTGCAGCAACACAACCAGGAGGACTTTGACTTGGATAGCAGACGCGCTATCCGACGCTAGCCGCCGACCGCATCGATGATCGGGTGAAGTCTTTCGTCGCTCGGTCGATCACTAGAACGCAGGTGAGCACGGGTGTTGATGAGCAGATGAGGGCTGGCTGGCGTAGGTGGATAGCTAATGTTTTTAGCATAGCTCTGTGAGGTCCCGTAGCTAAGTTAGCTTCAATGGCGTCGTTAGCAACAGCATTGTTCAGCTTCGCCAGGCTGCAAAGCATTAACCGTGTAGTTACAGGTCCATGGTTTAATAGTATTGTTATTTTCTGTCTATCCTTCCAGTCAGGGGTTTATTTCTTTTGTTTTTATCTGCAGTTAAGCCTGATGCTATCACGTTAGCTCCGTAGCTAAAGTGCTTCGCCGATGTATTGTCGTGGAGATAAAAGTCACTGTGAATGTCCATTTCACGTTCTCGACTCTCATTTTCAAGAGGATATAGTATCCGAGGTGGTTTAAAATACAAATCTGTGATCCACAATAGAAAAAGGAGAAAGTGTGGAATCCAATGAGCCCTTGTACCTAAGTTACGGTCAGAGCGAAAAAAGATACGTCCTGCACTGCAGTCTAGTCCTTCACTCTCACGTTCCTCATCCACAAATCTTTCATCCTGGCTCAAATTAATGGGGTAATCGTCGCTTTCTCGGTCCGAATCGCTCTCGCTGCTGGTGTAAACAATGGGGAAATGTGAGGAGCCTTTCAACCTGTGACGTCACGCTACTTCCGGTACAGGCAAGGCTTTTTTTTATCAGCGACCAAAAGTTGCAAACTTTATTGTCGATGTTCTCTACTAAATCCTTTCAGCAAAAATATGGCAATATTGCGAAATGATCAAGTATGACACATAGAATGGATCTGCTATCCCCGTTTAAATAAAAAAATTCATTTCAGTAGGCCTTTAAAGTGTGCTAGATAGAGTGTAGAAAGTTTCAAAGTGCTTTTAGTAAACCGTACTGTATCTGTTACTTTGGGCGAAACTGCCCAAGGATAGGTGTGCCAGGCTTGTGGCATCATATTCAAAAAGACTTGAGGCTGTAATTGCTGCTAAAGGTACATCAACAAAGTATTGAGCAAAGGCTGGGAATACTTACATACTTTATTTATTTATAAAAAAAATTGGAGAAAAAAAACAACAAAAAACAATCACATTGTCATTACAGGGTATTGTCTGTAGAATTTTGAGGACAAAAATTTGCAATTTGCATCTTTGTGTTATTGGTGACTGTGGAGGTTGCCCTCCAGGGGGTTCTCTGGACCACCAAGCACCGACATGATATTCCGGTTCAGGTTCAATACAGTTTTATTTTTCAATAAAGTCTGTGGGTTACTTTCCAGCAATTGCCTTTTGTGGCTGTGACAGGCACGCTCTTGCTCTCACACCTGCTCCAACCACGTCTCTCCTCCCGGTTGCTGCTTATACAGAGCGACAGGTGATAAGATGGCCCACCTGGGCCATCTACGCACCTGTCGCTGACTTCGATGCCGGTCCTGGCACAGCCCGTTCCGCTGCAGGCCCGCAGGCCACGCCCCCCTCCACAGTGACCAAAAACATTTGTGTAATCTAATAACCAGGGCTGTCAAAGATATTGAGTTAATTTATGCGATGAATCACAAAATATCACATTAATCACGTTCTGTATATACACAGACTATTGCAATTTATTTTGCTTCTTTGCATTCTATCTATTCTAACAATAAATTAGCATTTTTGACCAAGTATTGGGGTCTTTTTTAATTTAATTGGAATTTTTGAGTTAATAGAAATCATGCTAAGCGAGATTATACTATTAGTAACACATGTGATTAATATGATTTTAAAAATGTATAGTTTGATAGCAATACAAATAACATCTTGATAATAATGATATAATTTAATTTTAACGTTCTGTGCGAGGGCCAAAAAAACAAGCTGTGGTGCGAAATTGGCCCCCTGGGCCGCACTTTGGACACTACAGACATTTTTGACTTTGTGGTTAAAAACGTATTGTGCCTGAAATGATCATAAAACTTGCTGGTTTGTTATTGTGCAAACTGCACTTTAAAAGTTCATTAAATATAAGATATTTGAGTTCAAACATTTGGCTCATTGATGGCCATTAAGGAGTGATGGTGGGTCCCTTAGCCAAAGCAGCTGAGAAGCACTGGTGTACACAATTCGTAGGAATAGGATGCAACTGACTATTTGAAAATGTTGTGTTTAGCAACTGTTAACATGAAAGAAAAGACTTAGTGCCTGATGTCCTAAAGGCTTGCGTGTACTAAAAACACAAAATTTAAAGCAAAGAAGCAAAATAGCGCAATCCATTTAGCGTGTTTGTCGTTGTATATGCGGAATACATGTGGATTATTAGAATGACCATAATAGTCGAAGGAGAAGCAAATATAAGGCTCGCAATATTATTTATCAAGACTGAAACTGTTTTGCGGTCGCTGTTTTTGCGTCTGTATTTAGTACGTCTGGAAGGTAGGTGCAAACTGGCACGTACGCATAAATGGCTGTGAGAAAGGAGGCGGTGCAAAGACAAACAATAGAGAGAAAATACAATGTATGTGTGCATACCAACATATTTGGACTGTCAGAAATATTTATTCAGAAATGTTATTTAATAATTGTCAGGTTCAAACACTGATGACATCTATTAAACAAGACAAGAAGCAAGGAATTAAACAGAGACAGAATACAATTTGTCTCAATGAGGCGAAACGCGTACACCTGTACCCTTGTACGGTGTCACCACGCTCTGACGAAAGATTGTACGCCTCCTCTTTTATTTGGACTTTCCCTGATTACATGACAACAGCTGTTTCTAAGGGAGGGGGGTCGTAAACAGCCATCGCCTTTGATTACAAAGCAGTTCAAAGAAAAAGGTCAGTTCAAAGAAAAGGTCGGAAACAGTTCAAAGAAAAGGTTGTAAAACAGTTCAAAGAAGAGGTGCCTGGAGGGGAGTCAGGCCCTGCTTCCTCTCTGCTTTGTAGATCTCGGGTCAAGACAAAATCTTCCTGAGGATTACAATAAAAGAAACAATTATTGTTTTTTTTATTTTTTTGTCATTAAAAAAATGCTATCATGTGTGCTTACGGACTGTATCCCTGCAGACTGTATTGATCTATATTGATATATAATGTAGGTGCACTAATTGTAAGTGTGTCTTGTGTTTTTTATGTTGATTTAAAAAAGTTAAAAAAATATTTTTTTCTTTTCTTTTTTTTTCTTTCTTGTGCGGCCCAGTACCAATCGATCCACGGACCGATACCGGGCCGCGGCCCGGTGGTTGGGGACCACTGTAGTAGATCAGTCGCAACACGCCCACTAATTGTACAAGTAATTTTATAATTTGCATATGCTATTATAGTTTGCACATGCTATTTAGCAGTTTAGATAAGACCCTTATAGTATTTAGTATTCAGTACACCAGTGATACTTTTGTTAGCTACAAAATGGTTGATTAAAAAGTCCAAAAGAGGACAGTTAGTTGAGTGTTGATGCTTTCCCTGACGTCAGAACAAAGTCATGTGTCGCTGTGTTTGCCAAACAAGTCCAGTGTGCAAACATTTGCTCACAGGAGCAAGACCCGCGCGTCGCCACTTTCCTTTTAAGGCATCTCGCCACTGCAGCACGTCTCTAAGCAAGGCAGAGTTTTCTCTCCTGCGGCCTGCGGGTGACAGTGGTGCTGATTCATTGCCAAAAGACATCTTTTAATCCTTCTGACTTTTCCAGCGAGGGATGCACTCTGTAAACAGGCTGGAAGAAACTCGGGGTGTGAATCTTAGAGCAACGAACAATACAATCCGATTCCGAGTCCTAGTGTGACGATTCCGTTCACAATCGATTCTCGATTCAAACCAATCCTCGCAATGTATTTTTTGGTATAATATTTATATTGAAACTTTTTCAAAACAGGTTACAGGTTAGAAAAGTTCCATCGGGTTGCATTGAGATGGCCTAAAAACGTCTAATTAAAAATAGATTCTTATTTTATTTTTTTATTATTTATATATGTGTGTGTATATATGGAAAAAACACAAGAGGCTATATCATCCCTACAAGCCTGTTTTGCAGGTTTCCCTGCTCGTCAGGGAAATCCCCTGACAAGCAAGCTTGTAGGGATGATATATATATATTTTTTTTATTTAGCTTTTATTTAACCTGGTAAAAATCCCATTGAGATCAAAGATCTCTTTTCCAAGGGAGACCTGGCCAAGAGGGCAGCAGCAAGGTTACATTAAAAACAGTAAACAACACATAAAACATCAAATGTCCAACATTAAAACTTGCTCACATGACACATGTGCATACAGACAAGATATAGCCTCTTGTATTTTTTCCTGACCTAACGTATATTCCGCTCTACCCCGGTATTGAGCACTGTATAACAAATAAACCACAGAAACCTCGACTATATGTGTGTATATATATATATTTGTGTGTGCGTTTATATGTACATATGTATATGTATACATATGTATGTATATATACATGTATTTATATATGCATGTATATATGTATATATATACATGTGTATATATATATATATACATTATTTATACATGTATTTATATATGCATGTATATATATACTTTATATATATATATATATATGTATATATATATATATATACTTTATATATATATATACTGTATATATATATATATATGTATATATATATATATATATATATATATATATATATATATATATATATATATATATATATATATATATATATATATATATATATATATATATATATATATATGTACACTGTATATGTATGTGGATGTACGGCGTGGCTCGGTGGGTAGAGCGTGCCAGCAACCTGAGGGTTCCTGGTTCGATCCGTTGTGTCCTTGAGCAAGACATTTCACCCTTGCTCCTGATGGGTCATGGTTAGGGCCTTGCATGGCAGCTCCTGCCATCAGTGTGTGAATGTCTGTATGTTCTCCAGGTGCGATGCTGGGGTGGGGAACGTGTGACCCGGGAAACATGTTTTAGCAGTATCATGCAGTATCATGCTTCAAACCCCACTTCGAAAAGCTGTGCACAACAAAACATGGTCATTGTAGCCATTAATCTTGACTTCCTTATTTTGAAAAACAAAAAAAAACGCACAAATTGTTTTAATAGTTTTGTGTTTAATATATTGTGCTCCTGAGCTAATGTTACTAATATTTGTATTTATTCATCATTATGTTTTGAGTTTTATTAGTTTAGTTTTTCAGTACCAATTGGTTCAAGTCGGTTAAAAAAATGTTTAATTTCAGGGGAATTGATGCACTCAAAATCTTTTTTGTTACAGACTAAACAACTATCTCTACTTATTTTTTTCTTCTTGTTTTGTTTTCCCTAATGTTAATAAGGATACAATGCTATGCAGAGGTGTACTTGTGACAATTTTGTAGACAAATTTATAGTCACGCGGAGAGTGGGTAGGGGAGTCGCAAAAATGTTTTCTTCTACCTAGGGCGGCGTAACAGAAAATAATTTAGAAGCCGTGTTTTACACGATGGTTTGACTGCATGTTGCTTTAACTTTAGTGCTCTCTTTTGACTCCGTCGTCATGGAAACTGATGAAAACCAGATGAGATATCAAGTTGAGAGATGCGCATCTAAATTAAATGTTTTCAAAATCCAGCTTTCATGTTAAGTTTGCTTATACACTCAGCAGACACAACATTAGGTGCACCTGCAATCTATAACGATATCAGCATCTGGATAATAACTGCACTGTGCTGTACGCTTCATATGGTGCTTGCACACCTGCACCGCATCTCATTGACTACTTCTTTGTTGCTGTTTTCTGTGTGCGTTTCCGAGATGTACTCTTTTCCTACTTTTTTGATACAACTGTAAAGGGATGATCTCTGACTCCGCCCCTTCTCTGATTCAGGCGGAGACGGCGGCTAACAGAATCTGCAAGGTGCTGGCTGTCAATCAGGAGAATGAACAGCTGATGGAGGACTACGAGAAGCTGGCCAGTGATGTGAGCACGCCACTAAAATCCCCCTCACTGTTTGCTCTTTCCTGCCCTTTGTAGACCACTCTCTGTTTGTGCCTCTAATAAATGATAAATGAATAGACAGCATTGTTAATGCACAAAAAGTTAATATTGGAACAGGCTAAACACATTTAAAAGACAAATGATCTATGTATCAGTAGCAGATAAAGAAAATAGAAATCATCTGTCCCATGGTCAAACTGTGGCCGTCATACACGCTTGATCAGGCGTACATGCAATGTTTTAGGGTACATTGGTATATTCTTAACAGTCATAATAATTAGTGTAACAATAATTTAACCACTCTAAATCAGGGGTCCCCGAACCTTTTGACTCAGGGGCCGCATTGGGTTAAAACAATTTAGCCGGGGGCCGGGCTGTATGTATATGTATATATATATATATATATATATATATATATATATATATATATATATATATATATATATATATATATATATATATATATATATATATATATATATATATATATATATATATATATAGTGTGTGTGTGTGTGTGTGTGTGTGTGTGTGTGTGTGTGTGTGTATATATATATATATGTATATATATATGTATACACATATATATACACACATACACATATATATGTATATATATATATATATATATATATATATATACACACACATACATATATATATACAGTATATATATATATATATATATATACACACATACATATATATGTGTGTGTATATATATATATATACATATATATGTGTGTATATATATATATATATATATATATATATATATATATATATATATATATATATACACATATATGCGTATATACATATATATGTGTGTATATATATATATACATACATATGTGTATATGTATATATATATGTATATATGTGTATATTTATGTATATATATATATATTTGTATATACATGTATATATATATATACACACACTGTGTATATATATATATATATATATATATATATATATATATATATATATATATATATATATATATATATATACACATGTATACACATGTATATTCCTCGCGCACTAATTGACTGAAAGAGTGCGCACTTGATGTCATGTTATCGATGGAAAAATGCATTTTTAGACAATATGATATGCCTGAGCGGCTAGGAGACACCGAGAGTAACAAGCGGTAGAAAATGGATTAGAAAGGACAGATTAAATAAAAGAATAATTTAAAAAAATAGATAAATTTTTTTTTTTTTAACTTGGGACTTTCCGACACTGGAGGGCCCGTAGTTAAGGGACCCATCCATCGATCCATTTTCTACCGCTTATCCCCTGCTCTAAATAGTAAGGCGTTAAGAATAATAAACAGTCCTAAATGTAAAGGTGTAATGCAAAGGTGATTTTCCCTGCCTGTCATTATTTGTCAAAGCAAGTGTACAAAGAAGTTAACTGCTAAAACAACAACATTATGTATGGCAGTGTTTTCAGCCATATGGCTGTGGCCCCTTGTTGGGCTGCTAGCGTCCCCCAGAGGGCCGCCGAAAAATATCTGTTTCTCAGGTATGGTCTGTATGAGCCGCAGCGGTACTCAGTTGTAATATACTTTTCACACAAACACACGCACACACACAACATACACACACATGCAACTATATGGACAAATGATTGCATGGCTGAGTACAGAGGAGACATGTGAGTAAACACTATCACAGGAGCCATCTGCACCAGGGGGTCATCAGACCATGGCCACCAGGACGCTGACACAAAAGCGGCCGATAACCCCTAAGGAATGTTGGAAAATAAAAATAATACAACTTGTAAAATAGTAAGAACCACGTGTAGAGATAAATAACAAAATACAAGTAAGACATATGAAGATTAATAGAAAAAAAAAAAAATATATATATATATATATACAGTAAATAAATAATAAATAAGTAGAACTAAATAAAATATTGCAAAACTAATAAGATAAAAAGTAAAATACAAAAGACTTCAATAAAATAATATCAGGTAAAAGCCAAATCAAAACGGTGGGTCTTAAGCCTGCTCTTAAAAACATGAACGTTCTCCGCAGCCCTGAGGTTCTCCGGAAAGCTGTTCCATAAACGGGGGCCATAATGGTGGAAAGATGCCATCCCTTGACTTTGTGTCCTAACTTTTGGAATAATTAGGAGATGAGTGCCAGAGAATCTCAGGGCCCGGAAAGGTTGATAGGGTAAAAGCAATTCTGAAAGATAAGAAGGCACAATACCATAAAAACATTTATAAACCATAAGAAGAACCTTAAAATTGATCTTGAAACACACGGGGAGCCAATGCAGTGATTTTAAAACTGGTGTAAGGTGAGCCCGCTTTCTGGTCTTCGTCAGGACACGTGCCACTGAATTTTGGAGGAAATGTAAAGGTGCAATAACCTTTTAGGAAGTCCAGAAAGCAGGGCGTTACAATAATCTATACGACTTGTAATAAAAGCATGCATTAGCATCTCCGTGTTGCTTTGAGAGAGAATTTTCTTTCTGACCACCATCATCCTTCCTTGTATTTTGACTTGCAAGCATCTCAACTTGTTCTTCTCCGCCCTCTGCCTCTTATGAAACACACACACCCACACACACTACACACGTAGCTGCTGGAGTGGATCCGCCGCACCATCCCGTGGCTGGAGAACCGCATGCCGGAGAACACCATGCAAGCCATGCAGCAGAAACTGGAGGACTTCCGTGACTACCGCCGCCTCCACAAGCCACCCAAAGTGCAGGAGAAGTGCCAGCTGGAGATCAATTTCAACACGCTGCAGACCAAGCTGCGGCTCAGCAACAGGCCTGCCTTCATGCCGTCTGAGGGACAGATGGTGTCGGTAGGTTTTGTTGGCTTATTCTTGTGCCAGAACTGAGAAGAAGCAAACTTGGTATTTGCTCCACCTCCCCGCAGGACATCAACAATGCTTGGGGCAATCTGGAGGGAGCGGAGAAAGGGTACGAAGAGTGGCTCCTCAACGAGATCCGCAGACTGGAGAGACTCGACCACCTGGCTGAGAAGTTCCGCCAGAAAGCCACCATCCACGAGAGCTGGACCGAAGGTCTGCACTGAGAACTAGGCCAAAAAAAACTAACTACGCACAAAACGTAGATGGTTATATACTTGATTATACTTTGTTTAGTGAGCAGGTACCAAGTATGGCTTCTGACTATGGCTTACTGCTTAAAGGCCTACTGAAATGAATTTTTTTTATTTAAACGGGGATAGCAGATCTATTCTATGTGTCATACTTGATCATTTCGCGATATTGCCATATTTTTGCTGAAAGGATTTAGTATAGAACAACGACGATAAAGATTGCAACTTTTGGTATCTGATAAAAAAAAGGCTTGCCCCTACCGGAAGTAGCGTGACGTAGTCAGTTGAACATATACGCAAAGTTCCCTATTGTTTACAATGATGGCCGCATGAAGTGAGAGAGATTCAGACCGAGAAAGCGACAATTTCCCCATTAATTTGAGCGAGAATGAAAGATTTGTGGATGAGTAAAGTGCAAGTGAAGGACTAGTGGGGAGTTGAAGCTATTCAGATAGGGAAGATGCTGTGAGAGCCGGGGGTGACCTGATATTCAGCTGGGAATGACTACAACAGTAAATAAACACAAGACATATATATACTCTATTAGCCACAACACAACCAGGCTTATATTTAATATGCCACAAATTAATCCTGCATAAAAACACCTGCGTGTTTGTTACGCTAGCTCCTAGCTCCTCTGCTAGCTCCTAGCTCCATAGAACACGCCAATACAATTCAAACACCTGATCAACACACACAATCACTCAGCCCAAAAGACCGTTAACCTAACCCAAGGTTCATAAAGCTTATATATTTTTAAAAAGTTACGTACGTGACGCGCACATACGGTCAAGCTCTCAAATGTTTAGCAGCCAAGGCTGCATACTCACGGTACCTGATATTCAGCTGGGAATGACTACAACAGTAAATAAACACAAGACATATATATACTCTATTAGCCACAACACAACCAGGCTTATATTTAATATGCCACAAATTAATCCTGCATAAAAACACCTGCGTGTTTGTTATGCTAGCTCCTAGCTCCTATGCTAGCTCCTAGCTCCATAGAACACGCCAATACAATTCAAACACCTGATCAACACACACAATCACTCAGCCCAAAAGACCGTTCACCTAACCCAAGGTTCATAAAGCTTATATATTTTTAAAAAGTTACGTACATACGCAAAAAAAAGTTGCGCACATACGGTCAAGCGATCAAATGTTTAGAAGCCAAAGCTGCATACTCACAGTAGCACGTCTGCGTCTTTGTCATCCAAATCAAAGTAATCCTGGTAAGAGTCTGTGTTGTCCCAGTTCTCTACAGGCGTCTGTGTATCGAAGTCAAAAGTCCTCCTGGTTAGAGTCTCTGTTATCCGAGTTCTTCCATCTTGACTGCATCTTTCGGGAATGTAAACAAAGAAGCGCCGGCTGTGTACTGTTGTTGCTGACTACGTTCGAAAAATAGGTCCATTTCGCACCGACAACTTTCTTCTTTGCTTGCTCAGCTTCCTTCTCCATAATGCAATGAACATGATTGCAACAGATTCACGAACACAGATGTCCAGAATACTGTGGAATTATGAAATGAAAACAGAGCTTTTTCGTATTGGCTTCAATGTGGAAGGCATACCCGTGTTCCCCGGTCTACGTCACGCGCATACGTCATCCTCAGAGGCGTTTCGAACCGGAAGTTTAGCGGAAAATTTAAAATGTCACTTTCTAAGTTAACCCGGCCGTATTGCCATGTGTTATAATGTTAAGATTTCATCATTGATATATAAACTATCAGACTGCGTGGTCGGTAGTAGTGGGTTTCAGTAGGCCTTTAAATAAAAGTGATAGAGTACAACAGTAACATTACAAAGTCATCATCATCTGGCCTTCGTCTTCCTCGCAGACAATGAATCATCTTGGTCTGCTGTAGAGGTGGGAATCTTTGGCCACCTCTCGATTCGATTACGATTTAGGAGCTACGATTTGATTAAAAATCGATTATTGATGCATCTTTAATCATAAAGTTTTACATTTCTTTTCGTCTCACTAAATAAGCGTTTATCACCTGTAACTTTTAAAACCAGTGCATTTTTAATAAGAAATTCCCAGCACATTTATTAAATTAATGGCAATGTGAGCAAAACTGGATCATAAGTGCCCTATAATAAAAGATCTGGTCGGATCTCTGGTGGCTCGCTGCAGTCAGCCAAATTTTAGAACTGTCTGCATTACTTTTTTTTACAATAAATTAATTAGTTATCGATTATTGATGTCTACTAATCGATTTTATAATTGTCCATGTTCGAATTGCGAAGCATCTCAAAATCGATTATTTCCCCCACCTCTAGTCTGCTGTGTAGTTCAATGCGAGAGCGGCATTGTTGGCCGATTCGATCGCAAGGGTAGGCCACTTCAGCTGGAATGCCCCTTTGCCTCCAGGTTCTTTGTTCTATCCTCTTCGACTGACTTGCTGCCTGTCCTGACAGCTGTTCTCCACCTGGCATGATTGTTAGCCGGAGTTTCCAATCTGTCCACATTTATGTGCTTGGCTTTGAGGTCATATTTGCATGGGTCCTGGAAACGGAGGAGTGGGTGTCTGGTAGAAGGAGTGCCACGCACTTGTTGCCCATTGAGGAGGTTCTTGGGGAGGCGTCCCGGTCTGATAAGGCGAACACGGTCTACCCAGCGAAGTTGTCTTTCTGTAAGATTGAAATGGATGGATGGGATTTCAGCTCTTTATAATATTGTGACTTTATTCATGAGCTTTCCAAAGCACCTGACATGGAACTGATTTAACCGATGTTCTTGACAAGTGTAGGCCATGATTTTCTGCCATAAAGAATACTGAGTACAACCTCAGCTTGGTATGCAGGCAAAGTTTTGGATTTCTCCAGACACACTTTACGAGGCGGCCAAAGGTCACTGCTGACTTGCCAAAGTGGACACTCATTTCAGTGTCCAGGGAAAGGTTGCTCCTGACATTTAGCCCAGATAATTGAAGGACTCTCCATTGTATTGAGGAGCTGGTCATGAACTTTAATGTCAGTCTGGTTATTCTGGGTCATCAATTCACTTTTCGTTGCGGAAATGGTGAGCAGCCAAGCCTCTTCTCCAAGTGGCTGGAAAAAAGCGGTCACCGAAAGGCCACCAAACATGTTTTTTTACCTGGAGCCTTGAAAGATTCAGTAGCTTACCGTCATGGTGGATGTTAAAAAATACTCCCTCTTCCTTCCACACGGCTGTGAATCCCGAAAGGTCTTAAGTTCTCTCCTATGTAGCAGATGAAGTCATGCATGTTGGTGTGCTTTGCAATGATTAGGTCAATGAGTGTTGGGGGGCAGCTGGATCCTCTTAAGCAGTGAGAAGAGACCGCTGCGAATCACCTGGCCAGCTGTCTTTGTTAGATTGACAAAGGCAATGTAAACTTTTGAGGCTGCTTTTGGCACTTTTTTTGCAGTTGGCAGATAGAAAAGTTAATGTCGATTAGTTGATCGTCCAGAGCGGAAACCACACGGGGTCTCGGGCTACGGGTAGGAGTAGGACTCTTGAAAATATGTTGCTTACCTTAAACTAAACAGCAAAAAACCAAGGTAGATGTTGCAATCTTGCTTGCGGTACTTGTCCTTCTCTCCAGAACTTGATAAGAAGGTTTTTGTGCGTTTATTGACTTTAATCTTCCAGAGAGGGTTTTGTCAATGTTGGTTAAGAAGTCTGTAAGTTCATTGCAGGGTGGTGAATGTGTCTTCTGGGACTGTGTTGCAAACAGTGTACAGCTCTAAGCAGTGTTTTACCCAGCTTGATCTTGTCAGTGATAACCTCTCTGTACTTGCGATGCGGTCTCGACAGATGCTGGTCCTGTGGCTCTCTTGATGCTTTATGGCTTTAATGTCCTCCCTAGAGGAGGCAAATCTTGATTTCATCGCACAGCTCTTTCCAATAGCTTTTGGAACATTCCCATGCAGTGTTTATGGGCAACTTTTAAGGCAAAGTGTGGCTGTTTGGGGGCCAAAGAAGAGGTGCTGTCTCGTTTCAGACACAGATCTGGGTGTGGTCGGTACAGCAGTCTGTGCTGTGGTAGCTGCAGGTGTTTCGGACAGCATGCAGCTCAGCTATCTTGGTGAGGACAACATTGAGATGGTGCCACTGGCAGGATTTTTGGTTGTCTGTTGTCGGGTTGATTTTGGTCGTTGGCAGAAGTAGATATCTGTAACGCAGAGGCCCTGGTTACAGCAGAGTTTAGCTGGCCGTTCTCATTCAGGCGCCCAACTCCGAAATGGCCAAGGTGCAAAGGTCCAGTGGTCATGTTCATTTCCTACTCTGGTATTGAAGTCGCTGAAGATGAGCAGGTTGTTTGTGCTTGCTAGCTTGCTGATATTTAGGTCTAGGAGGGTATAAAACTCATCTTTGCACTCTGGGTGTGCAGACATCGTGGGTTGCTTAGGCAGATAAGATGTTAAGAATGCCATTACTGGCGTGAAGGAAGAGCTGTAAAAGTTTCTCAGTTCCACAGGGGGACTAAGTGACCAAAACCAAACTCTATGCTCTCTTCTTTCAGATTTGGGTTTCCCTCGCCAGAAGAGGGTGTAAGACTCCCCTCCTAAGGTGCCGCTCTCTGAGAGCTTCAATTTCTGTAGAGCAGCTATGTCTGTGTTCAATCACTCAAGTTATGCACTGTTGAGTGCTCTGTCTGGTATTGTCAATCAGGGTTAAGTCTTCACCCTGTTGTCATTATTCAAACATTGTAACTCCCAAAGCGCATGCTTGGTTTCCTTTGTTGTTTGGTAGTATTTGTCGTCTCTGGTGCTGGATTTTTGACTACTTGTCCAGACTAGAACTTTAAGACCCCCTTTTACCCTGGCAGGTAGCTTGTGGCGGATCAGGTCCTTATAGACTGAGGGCTGCCAATTTGGTGGGCAGTACCTGTTTATTGGAGTATGATGATACGTCCCATTGTTGATGGAAACCTGTGGCGTCTCTTTGTACGCCAATTGAAAGGGGTTTATAAACCATAAACTGCTGACGTCTATGTTTTAGTTCAGACTGAGGTAAACAGCCTTCCATGGTGATTAGAGTCGTAAGTTGCTCAAACTTCAGAACTCCTCTCTAGACCCTGCAGTCAGGAGTCCAAAAGAGTGCGACGCAGTATGTCCGGTTGCTGTATTGTATTGCTAGTCTGGTTGCCAAGAAGACATGCCAACTACCTTTGTTGGGTCCTTTCCGGATTTGTGTAGGGTTTAATACGATAGTCATTGACTCTCCCTAGCTAACCACAAGGCAGTGGCAGTGGTGCTATTTCCTCAAAGCTGGAAGTTGACCACCACACATAGCAGGGAAAGCAGACATTAGCACAATCAGACAGACACACTTGGGAATTTGCTCCAAAAAAAAGCATTGTTAGGATTACGGGACAAGATGTATTCTATTTACATGTACCGGTATACACATTTATTCACACTTTCACCACAGTGCCATCTGCTGTTGTCTGTCTCCACCTGCAGGCAAGGACGACATGCTGCAGTGTAAAGACTTTGAGACAGCGTCGCTGTCGGAGATCAAGGCCCTGCTGAAGAAGCACGAGGCCTTCGAGAGCGACCTGGCCGCCCACCAGGACCGCGTGGAACAGATTGCCGCCATCGCGCAGGAGCTGAAGTAAGGCAGCGTGAAAAAAGGGTCATGGCTCACTAAGGACCGATGCTTGCCAAGAGTGCGAGCGGAATGCTTGACAGTGATCCTAGAAGACACATTACCGCTCACGGTGCTCTCAGATGTCGTTCATGTCTTCCGTGCTACAGTGAGCTGGATTACTACGACTCAGCGAGTGTAAACGCTCGCTGCCAGAGGATTTGTGACCAGTGGGATTCTCTGGGGACGCTGACCAAGAAACGCAGTGACTCTCTGCAGGTGAGTCCTTTGTTTCCTCAAGTATAATCCGATCAATAGCACCTTTTCCACCTTTAGTTCCTGGAACTATACACAGTCAGAAAGTTGTCCTTTTAGTTGTCCTCCAACTTTTTTTTATAACCAATCAGCTTTTGACAGCACAGCTGGCCCCTCAAATGCTCCTAGGGCAGTGCTTTTTAATTATTTTCTGTCATGGTCCCCCAGGAACAGAATTGTTTTCTCCACCCATCCTGAAGTTAAAGTTTATTTTTGTATCCGTATGTGTCAAGATGCAGTATTTCTTTACTAACCCTGAAGGTGCTATTACGCCATTGCCCATCATGCTCACTTTACCCCAAGGCTCCCCCAACCCACTACTTAAGCAACACTGCATACAACGGGCTGTTTGGAACCTGCTCACAGTTACATTTTTTTAGGGTACAGGATATTTTCATGCCCGCCCTTAAAGGCCTACTGAAATTAATTTTTTTTATTTAAACGGGGATAGCAGATCCATTCTATGTGTCATACTTGATCATTTTGCGATATTGCCATATTTTTGCTGAAAGGATTTAGTAGAGAACATAGACGATAAAGTTCGCAACTTTTGGTTGCTGATAAAAAAAAGCCTTGCCTGTACCGGAAGTAGCGTGACGTCGCAGGTTGAAAGGCTCCTCACATTTCCCCATTGTTTACACCAGCAGCGAGAGCGATTCGGACCGAGAAAGCGACGATTACCCCATTAATTTGAGCCAGGATGAAAGATTTGTGGATGAGGAACGTCAGAGTGAAGGACTAGAGTGCAGTGCAGGACGTATCTTTTTTCGCTCTGACCGTAATTTAGGTACAAGCTGGCTCATTGGATTCCACACTCTCTCCTTTTTCTATTGTGGATCACGGATTTGTATTTTAAACCACCTCGGATATTATATCCTCTTGAAAATGAGAGTCGAGAACGCGAAATGGACATTCACAGTGACTTTTATCTCCACGACAATACATCGGTGAAGCACTTTAGCTACGGAGCTAACGTGATAGCATTGTGCTGAACTGCAGATAGAAACAAAATAAATAAGCCCCTGACTGGAAGGATAAACAGCAGATCAACAATACTACTATCAGGAGACACCGAACCAAACACTGGACCTGTAACTACACGGTTAATGCTGTGCCGCCTGTTGAAGCCTAGCAATGCTGTTGCTAACGACGCCATTGAAGCTAACTTAGCTACGGGACCTCGTCAGACCTATGATAAAAACATTATCTCTCCACCTACGCCAGCCCTCATCTGCTCATCAACACCCGTGCTCACCTGCGTTCCAGCGATCGACGGCGCGACGAAGGACTTCACCCGATCATCGATGCGGTCGGCGGCTAGCGTCGGGTAGCGCGTCTGCTATCCTCAAAGTCCTCCTGGTTGTGCTGCTGCAGCCAGCCGCTAATACACCGATCCCACCTACAGCTTTCTTCTTTGCAGTCTCCATTGTTCATTAAACAAATTGCAAAAGATTCACCAACACAGATGTCCAGAATACTGTGGAATTTTGCGATGAAAACAGAGCTGTTTGTGTTGAGATACAATGTGTCCGAATACTTCCGTTTCAACCATTGACGTCACGCGCAAACGTCATCATACATAGACGTTTTCAACCGGAAGTTTCGCGGGAAATTTAAAATTGCACTTTATAAGTTAACCCGGCCGTATTGGCATGTGTTGCAATGTTAAGATTTCATCATTGATATATAAACTATCAGGTAGTAGTGGGTTTCAGTAGGCCTTTAAGTGAATGTATATTATTTTATCTACCTCTCAAGATATACACTATTGCCTATTACGCCCCCACACATATCATGGTGTCCCCCCAGGGGGCCCCGCCCCGCTATTTGAGAAACACTGACATAAGGAAACTTTCCTAAGTCACTTCTGGCCAAAAGGAACTCCAACCTCCTTAATGAACTTTTTTACCAGGGTAGTTTTTGGTGAAAACACAGTAAGGTATTTTGATTCCCAATACACTGGGTAAGTTTGAAAGTTCCTGCAATGGAAAAGGGCTTAATAAGACCAAGAGCAAAGATTCTTGAAAAAAGTGTGAACCGTCTTGCAGAGAACAGAGAAGCTGCTGGAGACCATCGACCAGTTGTACCTGGAGTTCGCCAAAAGAGCAGCGCCATTCAACAACTGGATGGAGGGCGCCATGGAGGACCTGCAGGACTCCTTCATAGTCCACACCATTGAAGAGATCCAGGTCAGTACACCAGTAAAACCACCTTTCTCATGTTTCTATATTCTAACATGCTTGTCTGCGTGGTGTCTCAGGGACTAAGTACGGCCCACGAGCAGTTCAAGGCCACACTGCCCGATGCGGACAAAGAGCGCCAGGCCATCCTGGGCATCCACAACGAGATCGCTAAGATTGTGCAGACCTACCACGTCAACATGGCCGGAACCAACCCCTACACCACCATCAATCCCCCGGAGATCAACGCCAAATGGGACAAGGTTGACAGAATGAGATGCTGTTAAAAACTACTCGATTACTTATAACAACTTCTTTTGTAACTTGACTAATGATGTGACCTGCTAATTTCTGATCGACTATATTGTTCAACACAGCAGCAACACAAGCAATTTTGTAATAGCGAAAGGAGCAAACTGCTGAGTCAGCATTAATAGCGCTGATGAATTGATAGTAAACAACAGTATGACAAGTGTTAAAGGGGAACTGAACTTTTTTTGGAAATTTTTACGATTTTAAAAATGATAAAAAAACACTAGAAAGATGCGGCTAATGGGAAGTCACCATTGTAGCCTTCAAAGTCCTCTAAAACAACTTCAAAACCCTCCATCAGCTTTTTATATACACACTGCAACTCTATATGCAATATAGTAACAGACACTTTCATAACTTTATGTAATATGCTCAATATTTACCGTTTGTTTATAATTTTAATCATTTACGAGACTGATTTACGTATTCGGCGCATTAATTTCTGTTTCCATAGCAGCGCACGTCTGACTTCTGGCATACTTGCCAACCTTGAGACCTCCAATATCGGGAGGTGGGGGGGGGGGGGTCTTGGTCGGGGGTTGGGGGATGGTTGGGGGCGTGGTTATTTACAGCTAGAATTCACCAACTCGAGTATTTCATATATATATATATATATATGTATGAAATACTTGACTTTCAGTGAATTCTAGCTATATATATATATATATATATATATATATATATATATATATATATATATATATATATATATATATATATATATATATATATATATATATATATATATATTTTTTATTTACATAGGAAAAAAAAAAAAAAAACTTGAATTTCAGTGTTCCGTTGGCTATCCATTAGATGGCAGTATTGTCCTGTTTAACTTCTCCGTTCTTTGGGCAGGCAAGCTGTTTATATTGTGGGAAAGCGGACGTGAGAACAGGCTGTCCCCTATGGCGTCACTCAGTCTCAGGTCCGCATTGAGCTGGAGGGGGCGTGGCCTCCAGCTCCGGCTGAATACCGGGAGTTTGTCGGGAGAAAATCTCTGCCGGGAGGTTGTCGGGAGAGGCGCTGAATACCGGGATTCTCCCGCTAAAAACGGGAGGGTTGGCAAGTATGCTTCTGGCAACAACTTGTGTTCCTACTTCCACAATCAAACATGAGTGTGGTTTTCTAATGATGGCCGACTTGGTAATAGACAACGAAGACGACTATTTATGGACAAATGAGGATCTATAACCTTATACTTTTGAAGCTAAAATACTTTATAGAAGCGAGCACGAAGGAAGAGTGAGACGTTGGATCAGACAGAAGCCAGGAGAGGGTGATGAAAGCAATTTTTACGGTATAAATATGGAACTTGGAGACAAACTATTTCGACATAAATGGATTGCCTGACCAAAATCAAAGGGAAACGTCCCCGGCCTGCTGGACCAGACGAACAACTGTCCATCGAGTGAGTCACTATAAAATTGATCATGATACACGCGGC
Source organism: Entelurus aequoreus (assembly GCF_033978785.1). Taxonomy (NCBI): domain Eukaryota; kingdom Metazoa; phylum Chordata; class Actinopteri; order Syngnathiformes; family Syngnathidae; genus Entelurus; species Entelurus aequoreus. The sequence goes on along the minus strand of NC_084733.1, from coordinate 13,119,800 downwards.
ACGCCTTGCGGTTTATTACAACAACAGTACATACGCTGTCTGGCTTGCTCAGCTGTGTACAAACAAAAACATGAAATGCGGGCTAATACTTTACAAATACTGTAAAATGATTCTTCATGTTTTTTAGTCAATACAAATTGGTGTCATATCGCATTGTTGTGCATTACAAACTCAAACACGTTTCGTGTTGTTGTAGAAGCGAGCTTATCTCTTTCCGTAGTTAGCTTTTACGGCTAATACCGAAGCACGGTGATGTGTTACTACCGTATTTTTCGGAGTATAAGTCGCACCGGCCGAAAATGCATAATAAAAAAGAAGGAAAAAAACATATATAAGTCGCATTTTTGGGGGGAAATTTATTTGATATGACCCAACACCAAGAATAGACATTTGAAAGGCAATTTAAAATAAATAAAGAATAGTGAACAACAGGCTGAATAAGTGTACGTTATATGACGCATAAATAACCAACTTAGAACGTGCCTGGTATGTTAACGTAACATATTATGGTAAGAGTCATTCAAATAACTATAACATATAGAACATGCTATACGTTTACCAAACAATCTGTCACTCCTAATCGCTAAATCCCATGAAATCTTATACGTCTAGTCTCTTACGTGAATGAGCTGAATAATATAATTTGATATTTTACGGTAATGTGTTAATCATTTCACACATAAGTTGCTCCTGAGTATAAGTCGCACCCCCGGCCAAACTATGAAAAAAACTGCGACTTATAGTCCGAAAAATACGGTACTAGAGAAAAAGAGTTCCTCAGTGTTTTCTCTCACAATAACAATGTCGCTACTGTTTGGTTACTAAGCGGGTTACGGAACGTAAATGAAATATTGTTGACGGTTTTTCAGTGCATTTTTAAAGGGATTTAGAGGTGAAATTGATTGCTCCCATTAGCTGCATTGCCAGCCACCTCGAACAAAAAAAGTGCAGTTCCCCTTTAACACACATGACTTTCACACCAATATATTTAAAAGCGCTGGATCAAACCACTGGTAAATGTAGCTCTCTTTGACCAGATGCTGATTTATTGACAAATATTTTCTACAGCACAACCAATGTTGGAATGACGCAAAGAGCAATCTTAACCTCTTAAGGCCCAAGCTGTTTGTTTACATGCTTTTTTTTTATTTCTCTTTGCTATTTGGGCTTATTGGACCCTAATTACAATAAAAACTAAGAATCATCTTTTGATATAATGTACTTAGTCCATAAGTAACAAACGTGTACTTCATGTTTAGTGACATGCTAATTCTTATTTTTACACTTGTTTTTTCCAAATTCCATTGTATGTTATACTCTTCTGACACCACCAGATGGCAGTATAAGTGTCCACATAAGGGCCATAAGACCCCAATTCAGTAGTGTACACCATTTTGGAAATAAGAGCTAAAAAGTGCTGTCCACGCATGTGGCCAACTAAGCCTTTTTAAGGGATTGGATTTATATAGCACCTTTTTCCAAACTCTCAGAGCGCTTCACACTGAGTAGCCATTAAGTCATTCACAATTCAGTGGTGTTAAGCTACATTTTAGCCGCAGTTGTCCTGGTAGACTGATGGAAACACCATCAACTTTCATAACATTCACACTTGGGCTTACACCTTTAGATTAAGCTGCTAAGTGCTGAACAGTCGTCATACCGCAAATGCACCTACTGCCCTCTTGTGGAGTTCATTTAAAAAAAAGAGTTTGTCAGGAGGTTGCCTACAGCCACACTTGTTGATGCCAATGTTTTTAGACCCCTGGGTTATTTGCTTTTGTAGACCTTTCACTTTAGTCTTCTATATTCCTGTAATTATCCCTCCCGTGTGCTTGTAGGTCCGCCAGCTGGTTCCGCAGCGAGACCAGGCCCTCATAGAGGAACACGCCCGGCAGCAGAACAACGAGCGTCTGCGTCGGCAGTTCGCCAATCAGGCTAATGTCATCGGGCCTTGGATCCAGACCAAGATGGAGGTCAGTACGAGCAAACTGTCCCCATCGCTAAATTGACTGCGGGTTTGTTTTGTTTTTTCGTCCTCTAACGTTTTTTTGTCCCGTACAGGAAATCGGCTACATTTCCATGGAGTTGCACGGCACCTTGGAGGACCAGCTGACACACCTGCGGCAGTACGAGAAGAGCATCGTCAACTACAAGCCAAAGATCGAACAGCTGGAGGGAGACCACAAGCTCATACAGGCGGCGCTCATCTTCGACAACAAGCACACCAACTACACCATGGAGGTACACACTACCTTTTAATAGTACTATACATACACCATGGAGGTACATACTACCTTCTAATAGTACTATACATACACCATGGAGGTACACACTACCTTCTAATAGTACTATACATACACTATGGAGGTCCACACTACCTTCTAATAGTACTATACATACACCATGGAGGTCCACACTACCTTCTAATAGTACTATACATACACAATGGAGGTCCACACTACCTTCTAATAGTACTATACATACACTATGGAGGTCCACACTACCTTCTAATAGTACTATACATACACCATGGAGGTACACACTACCTTCTAATAGTACTATACATACACTATGGAGGTCCACACTACCTTCTAATAGTACTATACATACACTATGGAGGTACACACTACCTTCTAATAGTATTATACATACACCATGGAGGTCCACACTACCTTCTAATAGTACTATACATACACCATGGAGGTACACACTACCTTCTAATAGTAATATACATACACCAGGGAGGTCCACACTACCTTCTAATAGTACTATACATACACCATGGAGGTACACACTACCTTCTAATAGTACTATACATACACGATTGAGGTCCACACTACCTTCTAGTAGTACTATACATACACCATGGAGGTACACACTACCTTCTAATAGTACTATACATACACTATGGAGGTACACACTACCTTCTAATAGTACTATACATACACCATGGAGGTACACAGTACCTTCTAATAGTACTATACATACACAATGGAGGTACATACTACCTTCTAATAGTACTTCACATACACCAAAGAGGTACACACTACATTCAAATAGTACTATACATACACCATGAAGGTCCAAACTACCTTCTAATAGTACTATACATACACCATTGAGGTACACACTACCTTCTAATAGTACTATACATAAACCATGGAGGTACATACTACCCTGTAATAGTACTATACATACACTATGGATGTACACACTACGTTCTAATAGTACTATACATACACCTTGAAGGTCCACACTAGGTTCTAATTGTACTATACATACACCATGAAGGTCCACACTACGTTGTAATAGTACTATACACACACCATGGAGGTCCACATAGTGCTATACATACACCATGAAGGTCCACACTACGTTCTAATAGTACTATACATACACCATGGAGGTCCACATAGTACTATACATACACCATGAAGGTCCACACTACGTTGTAATAGTACTATACATACACCATGGAGGTCCACATAGTACTATACATACACCATGAAGGTCCACACTACGTTCTAATAGTACTATGCACACATCATGAAGGTCCACACTAGGTTCTAATAGTACTATACATACACCATGAAGGTCCACACTACGTTGTAATAGTACTATACACACACCATGGATGTCCACATAGTACTATACATACACCATGAAGGTATACTATACATAGACCATGGAGGTACACCATCTTCTAATAATACTGTACTATTATTACACCATGGAGGTATACATTACTTTCTAATAATACTATGCATATTCTTTATACTAATAGAGTACACACCACTGTACCTAAATAGTATACACTTTTTTTTAAGCAGTCATGAAAAACAACCTTCTACATGTAAAGTGCTGCACATAATAGGGTGAAAATGTGTCGAAACACGTATCCTTATGGTATACACCGTGCTATTAGTTTGATAACAAATAAACCACATAGTGGCGCTGTTATATAACTCCAGATTTTGAGTCTTTTCAGATTAACTTGACATTTCTCACACAGCTCTTCAAAACATCCAAAGTAACTCTGTTGCACACCTTTAAAGGACTGACAAGTGTGTCAAATTTGATAATATTGTTTAAAAAAGTATGGCCTCCATCCATCTTCTTTCGCTTATCCGAGGTCTGGTCGCGGGCGCAGCAGCCTAAGCAGAGAAGCTCGGACTTTCCTCTCCCCAGCCGCTTTGTCCAGCTCCTCCCGGGTATTCCCGGGGCGAGGCCAGCCGGGAGACATAGGCACTGCAACGTGTCCTGGGTCTTCCTCATGGCCTGCTATCGGTCGGACGTGCCCAGGGAGGCGTCCGGGGGGCATTCATACCAGATGCCAGAACCGCCTCATCTGGTTCCTCTCGATGTGGAAGAGCAACAGCTTTATTTTGAGCTCCTCCCGAATAACACAGCTTCTCTAAGGGAGACAGAGCTATGCCACTCGACGGAGGAATCTTATTTTGGCCTCTTGTACCCGTGATCTTGTCCTTTACGGTCTTAACCCAAAACTCATCACCATAGGTGAGGATGGGAACGTAGATCGACTGGTAAATTGAGAGCTTTGCCTTCTGGCTTAGCTCCTTTTTTACCACAACGGATCGATACAGTGTTTGCATTACTGCAGATGCCGCACCGATCCCCCTGTCGATCTCACGATCCACTCACCCTCACTTGTGAACAAGACTTCGAGGTAATCAAACTCCTCGACTTGGGGCAAGATTATGGCCGCCATTAATCTAAATGTCTTTGCAGGGTCACAGCTGGGTCTTAGCAGTGATGACAATACTTTGAGGACCCATACGGGGTGCCTCATTTGGAATGTACGTCTAATTTAGGGACTCAAAGTCTGGGATTTGTTGTGTTCATACAAATGAAGTACTAATAGCTGTGGCTTTGTCAAAACTCATTTGTCTGAACATTAGAAATGTCAAACTAATATTCCAAGAAGACATAGTTAACACAATCCATCCATTTTCAGTGGGCGCTTGTTTAACTTAAGTAGTGTTTTTTTCATGCAAGTACAAAAAGAAGTTACTCAAGTATCAGATCCTCACTAATTAATTGCAGCACATCCGAGTGGGCTGGGAGCAGCTGCTCACCACCATCGCCCGCACCATCAACGAGATCGAGAACCAAATCTTGACGCGAGACGCCAAAGGCATCACCCAGGAGCAGCTCAACGAGTTCCGGGCCTCCTTCAACCACTTTGACAGGGTCAGTAATCCATTACTAGCCATTACTAGACACTACACACTAGACACTACTAGCCACTACTCACTAAATGCAACTAACCACTACCAGTCACTAGTAGTTACAACTAAACGCTACTTGATGCTACTAGCCACTTGTAAACACTACTAACTAACAGCTCATAGTCACAACTAGCCACTACTAGCAGGCAGCTCCTAGCCACTACTGGCCACTACTAACCACAATTAGCTACTACTAGCCAATACTAACAAACCGTTTGTAGCCACTATTAGCCACAACTAGAAGCAGCCAGTGCTGGCTACAATTAGCGCTAATTGTGACTACACTACTAGCCATAACCAGTGGCTACTAACCACTTCTAGCAGCTACTAGCCACAACTAGCAGCTACTACCTAACCACTAGTAGCCACTATTAGCAACAACTAGCTGGTACGATCTATAACTAGTCTCTACTAGCCACAACTAGCCACTAATATCAGCTATGAGCCACAATTAGCCACTACTACCAGCTACTAACCACAACTAGCCACTACTCTACAGTAGTAACCACAACTAGCCAATACTAACTAGCCGCTAGTAGCCGCTACTAGCCAAAACCAGCCAGTACAAGCCATAACTAGCCGCTACTAGCAGCTATTAGCCACAACTATCAGCTACTCCCTAACCGCTAGTAGCCACTGTTAGCCACAACTATCTGCTAGTAGGCGACTACAAGCCATAACTAGCAGCTATTAGCCACAACTATCAGCTACTCCTTAACCGCTAGTAGCCACCGTTAACCACAACTATCTGCTAGTAGGCATAACTAGCTGCTACTAACCACTACTAGCCACATCTAGCCTCTACTGGCAGCTACTAGTCACCTCTAGCAGCTACTATATTACTAGCCAAAACTATCTAGTGTGTGTGTGACAATCATTGGTACTTTAATCTTTAATCTTTAACCACGACGAGCAGCTACTAACCACTACTGGCCACTACTAAACACAACTAGTTTCTACTATCCAATAATTAACCTGTAGTAGGCACTACTAGCCACCACTAACCGCTACTAACCACAAGCAATACTAGCTGCTACTAGCAGGTATTAGCCACAACTATCAGCTACTCCCCAACCGCTAGTAGCCACTGTTAGCCACAACTATCTGCTAGTAGGCGACTACAAGCCATAACTAGCAGCTATTAGCCACAACTATCAGCTACTCCCTAACCGCTAGTAGCCACTGTTAGCCACAACTATCTGCTAGTTGGCATAACTAGCTGCTACTAACCACTACTAACCACATCTAGCCTCTACTGGCAGCTACTAGTCAGCTCTAGCAGCTACAATATTACTAGCCAAAACTAACCATGACGAGCAGCTACTAACCACTACTGGCCACTACTAAACACAACTAGCCTCTACTATCCAATAATTAACCTGTAGTAGGCACTACTAGCCACCACTAACCGCTACTAACCACAAGCAATACTAGCTGCTACTAGCAGGTATTAGCCACAACTATCAGCTACTCCCCAACCGCTAGTAGCCACTGTTAGCCACAACTATCTGCTAGTAGGCGACTACAAGCCATAACTAGCAGCTATTAGCCACAGCTATCAGCTACTCCCTAACCGCTAGTAGCCACTGTTAGCCACAACTATCTGCTAGTTGGCATAACTAGCTGCTACTAACCACTACTAACCACATCTAGCCTCTACTGGCAGCTACTAGTCAGCTCTAGCAGCTACAATATTACTAGCCAAAACTAACCATGACGAGCAGCTACTAACCACTACTGGCCACTACTAAACACAACTAGCCTCTACTATCCAATAATTAACCTGTAGTAGGCACTGCTAGCCACCACTAGTCGCTACTAACCACAAGCAATACTAGCCGCTACTAGCAGGAATTAGCCACAACTATCAGCTACTCCCTAACCGCTAGTAGCCACTGTTAGCCACAACTATCTGCTAGTAGGCGACTACAAGCCATAACTAGCAGCTATTAGCCACAACTATCAGCTACTCCCTAACCGCTAGTAGCCACTGTTAGCCACAACTATCTGCTAGTAGGCATAACTAGCTGCTACTAACCACTACTAGCCACATCTAGCCTCTACTCGCAGCTACTAGTCACCTATAGCAGCTACTATACTACTAGCCAAAACGAACCACGACGAGCAGCTACTAACCACTACTGGCCACTACTAAACACAACTAGCCTCTACTATACAATAATTAACCTGTAGTAGGGACTACTAGCCACCACTAGTCGCTACTAACCACAAGCAATACTAGCCGCTACTAGCAGGTATTAGCCACAACTATCAGCTACTCCCTAACCGCTAATAGCCACTGTTAGCCACAATTATCTGCTAGTAGGCGACTACAAGCCATAACTAGCAGCTATTAGCCACAACTATCAGCTACTCCCTAACCGCTCGTAGCCACTGTTAGCCACAACTATCTGCTAGTAGGCATAACGAGCTGCTGCTAACCACTACTAGCCACATCTAGCCTCTACTGGCAGCTACTAGTCACCTCTAGCAGCTACTACACTACTAGCCAAAACTAACCATGACGAGCAGCTACTAACCACTACTAAACACAACTAGCCTCTACTATCCAATAATTAACCTGTAGTAGGCCCTACTAGCCACCACTAGTCGCTACTAACCACAAGCAATACTAGCCGCTACTAGCAGGTATTAGCCACAACTATCAGCTACTCCCTAACCGCTAATAACCACTGTTAGCCACAACTATCGGCTAGTAGGCGACTACAAGCCATAACTAGCAGCTATTAGCCACAACTATCAGCTACTCCCTAACCGCTCGTAGCCACTGTTAGCCACAACTATCTGCTAGTAGGCATAACGAGCTGCTGCTAATCACTACTAACCACATCTAGCCTCTACTGGCAGCTACTAGTCACCTCTAGCAGCTACTACACTACTAGCCAAAACTAACCACGACGAGCAGCTACTAACCACTACTGGCCACTACTAAACACAACTAGCCTCTACTATCCAATAATTAACCTGTAGTAGGCACTACTAGCCACCACTAGTCGCTACTAACCACAAGCAATACTAGCCGCTACTAGCAGGTATTAGCCACAACTATCAGCTACTCCCTAACCGCTAATAGCCACTGTTAGCCACAACTATCTGCTAGTAGGCGACTACAAGCCATAACTAGCAGCTATTAGCCACAACTATCAGCTACTCCCTAACCGCTCGTAGCCACTGTTAGCCACAACTATCTGCTAGTAGGCATAACGAGCTTCTGCTAACCACTACTAGCCACATCTAGCCTCTACTGGCAGCTACTAGTCACCTCTAGCAGCTACTATACTACTAGCCAAAACGAACCACGACGAGCAGCTACTAACCACTACTGGCCACTACTAAACACAACTAGCCTCTACTATACAATAATGAACCTGTAGTTAGGCACTACTAGCCACCACTAGTCGCTACTAACCACAAGCAATACTAGCCGCTACTAGCAGGTATTAGCCACAACTATCAGCTACTCCCTAACCGTTAGTAGCCACTGTTAGCCACAACTATCTGCTAGTAGGCGACTACAAGCCATAACTAGCAGCTATTAGCCACAACTATCAGCTACTCCCTAACCGCTAGTAGCCACTGTTAGCCACAACTATCTGCTAGTTGGCATAACTAACTGCTACTAACCACTACTAGCCACATCTAGCCTCTGCTGGCAGCTACTAGTCACCTCTAGCAGCTACTATACTACTAGCCAAAACGAATCACGACGAGCAGCTACTAACCACTACTGGCCACTACTAATTAACTGCTAGTAGGGACTACTAAACACAACTAGCAGCTACTAGCCACAACTAGCTGCTACTACCTGTAGTAGGCACTACTAGCCACCACTAGTCGCTACTAACCACAAGCAATACTAGCCGCTAGTAACCACTACTAGCCACAACTAGCAGCTAATATCCACATTTAGTAGCCACTATGCACAATTAGCAACTACTAGCCACAACTTGGATATTACTAGCCGGTACTAACCACAACTAGGCACTACAGGCCACTACAAACCACATCTTGCCACTACTAATTAACTGCTAGTAGGGACTACTAAACACAACTAGCAGCTACTAGCCACAACTAGCTGCTACTAACCACAACTAGACGCTACTAGTCGCTACTGTAAATTGACTATCGACTCACACGTTGTTGTGTAAAAGGTGGTAACACAAGTGCGTACACTAGTGATGAATATTGGGTGTGATTGTTACCTAGCACTGTCTTCATGATGACACACAATCATCTCAGCAAAAGAGCACAACGAGCTGCTGCTTTTGTCCATCCACCCATCCATTTTCTACCGCTTGTCCCTTTCGGGATGCGGGGGGTGCTGGAGCCTATCTCGCTACTGACAAATGAAGTGATGAAGATCGAAGAACAAAGTGTGTTTGATGATGTGTGGATACGTTGACGTCGATGCATGATATGCTGCATGCTCTTATGTCTCGTTAAACCAAGACCAGGCTCTGCTTCACAATTATATTTATATAGCGCCTTTCGTCAGAGACTCAAAGCGCTTTACATAGTGGAACCCACTATCCACATCTTTAAGCTGCATTTAACCCAGTGTGAGTGGCACTGAGTAAAGTGGACACAACGGCAGTGACTAGGATGGCGGAAGCGGGGATCGAACCTGGAACCCTCAGGTTGCTGGCACGACCCCCGCCACATGTCACGCGACATGTTGGAATTTATAACATACACTATATTGTCAAAAGTATTTGGCCACCTGCCTTTACTCACATATGAACTTGAAGTGCCATCCCATGGAATTGTCCAAAATGTTTTGGTATCCTGGAGCATTCAAAGTTCCTTTCACTGGAAGCCCAACTCCTGAAAAACAACCCCACACCATAATTCCTCCTCCACCAAATTTCACACATGCAGTCCCAAATGTAGCGTCCTCCTGGCAACCTCCAAACCCAGACTGGTCCATCAGATTGCCAGATGGAAAAGCGTGACTCATCAGTCCAGCATCCCACGCTTTCCATTGGACTTGGTGATGTATGGCTTAGATGCAGCTGCACGGCCATGGAAACCCATTCCATGAAGCTCCCTGCGTACCGTACGTGGGCTAATTGGAAGGTCACATGAAGTTTGGAGCTCTGCAGCAACCGACTGTGCAGAAAGTCTTCCCACTATGCGCTTCAGCATCCGCTGACCCCTCTCTAGGCACCTACTCAGTAGCCTAGGGGTTAGAGTGTCCGCCCTGAGATCGGTAGGTTGTGAGTTCAAACCCCGGCCGAGTCATACCAAAGACTATAAAAATGGGACCCATTACCTCCCTGTTTGGCACTCAGCATCAAGGGTTGGAATTGGGGGTTGAATCACCAAAAATGATTCCCGGGCGCGGCCACCGCTGCTGCTCACTGCTCCCCTCACCTCCTTTACTTTAACTTTAACTTCTCTGTCAGTTTATGTGGCCTCACTGCAAAAACTGAAATCTAAGTAAGATGAAATATCTCAAATAAGGGTGATATTTGCTACTTTTTTGTCTGATAAGATAATTCCTCTCACTAAGCAGATTTTATGTTAGAGTGTTTTACTTGTTTTAAGGGTTTTGGTCCTAAATGATCTCAGTAAGATATTACAGCTTCTTGCTGAGATTTGATGACCTATATTGAGTAAAACATGCTTGAAACTAGAATATAAACTGTTGCAAAGCTGTGTCATCAACACTCACAAGTATAAAACTACTTTTTTAAAGTAATAATTTCTTATTTCAAGCATGAAAAAAAAAAAATCATGATGCCGAGCGCATATGTCAAGATAATGGCACTAGCATTTACTTATTTTAACAATATTTTTCAACATGTTGAGCAAAAAGGTCTCATTTTTTTCTACCAAGAAAAGTGCACTTGTTATTAGTGAGAATATACTTACTTTAAGGTGTTTTTGGGTCAATTTAGATTAGCTATGTTTACTTGTTTTGGAAAGTCTTGACAAGCCAAATTTCCTTGTTCTATTGGCAGATAATTTTGTTTAGTTCAAATAAAATACCCCTCATTTCTTGTTTTCGAACACTTGACTTTCTGCAGTGCTACCACTTGGTGGCTGAGTTGCTGTTGTTCCCAAACTCTTCACTTTTCTTATAATAAAGTTGACTTTGGAATATTTAGGAGCGAGGACATTTCACTACTGGATTTGTTGCACAGGTGGCATCCTATGACAGTTCCACGCTGGAAATCACTGAAAGCGGCCCATTCTTTCACAAATGTTTATGCCTAAGTGCTTGGCTTTATACGCCGGGCCAAGTGATTAGGGACACCTGATTTTCATCATTTAGATGGGTGGCCAAATATTCTTGGCAATATAGTGTATATATACTGTATGTACTCACTTGTGTCGCCACATATTTACACAAGAATGTTTGTGTGTTAATAATACATCTATACTGCCTGTACAAGCTGTGCACTGACTACTCTAAAGTAAGTTTACTTTCTGTTGTACCGGACATCATAAAGTGCTTGTTTGAATGCGAGGGTCCTCTTCTTTAGTCAGATACTGCACATGATGTGTATGACATGCATGTGATACTACTACTACACTATCTGCCTGCCACACCCACCGTAAAGCTTGATAATGCCTCACACACATGCTAATGCTAACGCTCTGTTCTCTGTTTGTCTCCTGCATGCTCACGTTACCCCGCACACCCCCCTTATGCATGGTACACCCCCGCCCCTTTGGACCACGCCCCTCCACCCCCCCACCCTCCCCACACTGACACACCGTACGTGTTGCTGCATGGCCTGCGGCCGGACCCCCCACCCCTCACTGCAACACCACCACCACACCCAGGACCACTCGGGCTCACTGGGTGCAGAAGAGTTCAAGGCCTGCCTGATCAGCCTGGGCTTCGATATCGCCAACGATGCACAGGTACAGTCGTGGCTCCGCCCCCTATCTGACGTGTCACTCTTCTTCTTCTTCTTCTTGTTTCCTTCCTGCTTCTTATCTTTCCTTTTCCACTTGACCACTTTTACACACTTGTATCCAAATGTGGCTCCTCCTCCCCTTTTTTCCTCCTCTTTTTCCTCATCTTTTGGCTTCCTGTCCTTCTGTGTGGTCTCTTGCCCACCTTGTAGAAGAGAACAGGAGTGATGGACCCCGACGACTTCAAGTCCTGCCTTATCTCCATCGGTTACAACCTGGTAACACACTCAAGGAATATTCATGAACGTGGGATTGCATGTCTTTCATACACTAATACACTAGTTGTCGATTTTTCATATAGTACTACACTAGTTGTCGATCTTTCATATAGTACTACACTAGTTGTCTATCTTTCATATAGTACTACACTAGTTGTCGATCTTTCAT
>NC_084733.1:13082216-13102216 GCF_033978785.1 Entelurus aequoreus | reverse complement strand
CTTAGTAAAGTATTAAAAAATAAATCATACTTTTTTTTTTAAACTTTTAACACAATAGTCTCAAGATCAACTTCAGATCCATCCGTTAATTATAACTTTTGTTGTTGTTTATGTTTTTTGTTTGTTCGTTTTGGCCCTTCTTTAAACAAAACAGCTTAGTTTTTTATATGGCAGACACAAAATATTTTCCCCAAAAAATATTCCAAAGTGGAATATTTAATGTGACTTAATTGGAGCTTTGAATAGGTCAATAATTCATAATGACATTGATTTTGAGTCATTATTATTTTTTAAAGAAAGAAACAGCCTGCATGGCAGCTTTGTGTTGTTAGAGTAAACATTGCAACATGTTCTTGTTACATTTCACCTGTTTGCTCTTTTATACCACTTTTTATTTTTTTAATCGTATTTTTAGAATGTGCCGCGGGGCCGTTAAAAAATTATCTGCGGGCCGCAAATGGCCCCCGGGCCGCACTTTGGACACCCCTGTTCTAAAGGGTCTGTTGAAAACTGAATCGTATGAAAACCAAAAATTTGATTTTTCTAGATGAAATAATAAATTCAATACATTCAATTAATATGTTCCCGCAAACCAATATATGAAAATAACACATTTTATATAGAATAATGATAGTTTACATACAGAAAACAACGTGAAGTACATACAAATGTTGTATGAATGAACATTTAACATCACGTTTCCCTTTATTTATTTACTTTTGGTTGATTATTTTGCAATTGCGCTCAATAAAAAAGTCATACTAAAACTAAGATCGTGAATGAAAACCAATAAATATTTGTAGTAAAAATGGTGGCAAATGAAAACCTAGGTAACATTGTATATTGTTTCATGTTTTAGTTATTTGATTGACTTTTATGTCATTTAGGCATAAAAGAATAAGAATAAAGTCATACACATTTCTTCTGGAGAACATTTTCTGGTAAAAACTGGCAATTTTACTGTAAAATGTTCATTGTCTTTTACACCGAATTACTGTAAATCGAAAAATAGCACCGTTTTTTTTCACTAGCTGCCCTTTTTATTTTTACCGTAAAATCTATGGTGGTTTTTACAGTTATTTTACTGTAAATGTAACAACCGCACACCTTATTTTTTTACATACAAATTCTGGCAAGTGAGAAGTCATCTTTTTTTTTTAGCAGTAAAATCTACTGACTTTTTTTTGCAGTGTGAAAATAATGTCATTGTCCGCCAACAGAACTACATTTTAGCTGACGAGCTGCGGCGAGAGCTGCCCCCCGACCAGGCGGATTACTGCATCGCCCGCATGGCCCCTTACACTGGCCCCGATGGCGTGCCGGGGGCCCTGGACTACATGTCTTTTTCCACCGCTCTGTACGGCGAGAGCGACCTTTGAACTCTCTGCTCCAACCACCGCTGTGTGCTCTTGACTCATGTCGCTGCCCCCCCCCCCCCCCCCCCCCCACTACGCTAATTTTTTTTTCTACTCTCTGGCCTTATTCTTTTTTTTTTTTGGTCCTCTGGCTCCTCCCACAAGCTGTGTCCCTTCTATTTGCTTCCCCACGCCAAGCTGCAGCTCTCTGGGTCTTTTTTCACGCAGGGAGAAACAAACATGTTTGTTTTTATGTTCTTGTTATCCTTGTTTGTCTTCATAAATGAATAAAGTCAACATATTTTATTATACTGAACAAAAAAAAGGTATTTTTCTTCACCTGATTGAAAGCAAAGAGACAAACATTGTAATAAAGACAAATTGCTATCATACGCTTCCTATTAGTCTGTCGTTTATCCAACCTTTGATTCATTGATTGATTGAAACTTGTATTAGTAGATTGCACAGTACAGTACATATTCCGTACAATTGACCACTAAATGGTAACACCCAATTTCTAAACATCGCAGACTTGGTAACAGACAGCAAAGACGACTATTTTTGGACAAATAAGGATTCACAAACTTATATTTTTGAAGCTGAATATATGGAGGACACACTGTTGCTTGATTGATTGAAACTTTTATTAGTAGATTGTACAGTACAGTACATATTCCGTACAATTGACCACTAAATGGTAACACCCGAATACGTTTTTCAACTTCCACGTTAATCAATTCATGGTACAAATATATACTATCAGCATAATACAGTCATCACACAAGTTAATCATCAGAGTATATACATTGAATTATTTACATTATTTACCTTTTCATACATACATAATTCAATCCAGCCTTTGTTTTTTCCATTTGTTTTTCAAATGTTTTTTTCATTTTCTGTAGTGCTTGTCTTATTGAGGGTTACACACTGCAAAAACTGAAATCTAAGTAAGATTAAATATCTCAAATAAGGGTGATATGTGCTTATTTTCTGTCTGAGTGTTTTACTTGTTTTAAGGGTTTTGGTCCTAAATGATCTCAGTAAGATAGTACAGCTTGTTGCTGAGATTGTATGACTTATATTGAGTAAAACATGATTGAAACTAGAATTTCAACTGATGCAAAGCTGTGTCATCAACACTCACAAGTATAAAATTACTTTTTTAAAGTAATAATTTCTTATTTCAAGCATGAAAAAGAAATTATGTCGAGCGCATATCGTTATGTCAAGATAATTGCACTAGCATTTCATTAATTTAAGAATATTTTTCAACATATTGAGCAAAAATGTCTTTTTTTTCTACCAAGAAAAGTGCACTTGTTATTAGTGAGTATATACTTATTTTAAGGTGTTTTTGGGTTCATTGAAGTTAGCTAATTTTACT
Source organism: Entelurus aequoreus (assembly GCF_033978785.1). NCBI lineage: Eukaryota > Metazoa > Chordata > Actinopteri > Syngnathiformes > Syngnathidae > Entelurus > Entelurus aequoreus. The sequence goes on along the minus strand of NC_084733.1, from coordinate 13,099,474 downwards.
TGTTTTGGAAAGTCTTGACAAGCCGAATTTTCTTGTTCTATTGGCAGATAATTGTGCTTAGTTCAAATAAAATACCCCTCTTTTTTTTCTTTTTTTTTTTTAAATTTTTTTTTCTTGTTTTTGAACACTGACTTTTTGCAGTGCAGGTAAACTGGAGCCTAACCGAGCTGACTTTGGGTGAGACTGAGAGGTACACCAAGACAGGCGTAATGAGCGGTATCACACTTCCTGTTGACAAACCCATACTATAACGAAAATATAAATTATCTATATACCATTAAATTAAACAGTATAACATTGTTAATTAGGTTTTATCTGCCATTACATAACAGGAACCTTCATTTTTATAGGACGTAGGAACGGTTATTTTTTACGTCGTTGCACTCCGGACTCTTTAACGCCACGGACCAAACCCGGAAAAGACCAAACGTTAGACATGCTAGTTCGGCCTGACATGGACGTTTAAGCTTGTTATAAAGAGTCATGTTTAGCTTTAAAACACTACAGAAGAACAGGACATTTAAATATGGAGTACCGATGGTCGTAAGTAACGCTCTTACACATTTATATTACTCTCAACATGTCGGTCATGGGAACTCAGCTCGCTAGCTACAGAGGGCACCTGGTGTAACATTTGAGCTTTTACCATTACGGCATTCATTAAAGTATTAGATGCAATTTAGGACATTATTGGAAGTAATGGTACGAACTGTATCGGGCTACTGAGTTAATATCAATAATTTGATTTTACATTTAAAAAGAAGTCCAACTTACGCTTGGGTCGCGGGGGCAGCAGCCTAAGCAGGGAAGCCCAGACTTTCCTCTCCCCAGCCATTTCGTCCAGCTCCTCCCGGGGGATCCCGAGGCGTTCCCAGGCCAGCCGGGAGACAATAGTCTACCCTACGTGTCCTGGGTCTTCCCCTTGGCCTCCTACCGGTCGGACGTGCCCGAAACACCTCCCTAGGGAGGCATTCGGGTGGCATCCTGACCAGCTTCTCACCATATCTCTAAGGGAGAGCCCCGCGTGCTCAGAAGTTGACATACACTTGTAAAGAACATAATGTCATGGCTGCCTTGAGTTTCCAATCATTTCTACAACTCTTATTTTTTATTAATATATCACGGCACCTTCATGAATATTTGTCATTTGTTTCTGATTTGCATGTTTGTTTGTTTTTTAGCAAATGTGTTTTATTTCAGCTGCTGGTGGTCGGAGGTTCTTTTGGCCTGCGGGAGTTTACGCAGATTCGATATGATGCCCAGAAGATCAGGAGAAAGGTGTGTCAATGTTTAACCTTTTAAAGGGGAGCTGCACTTTAAAAAAAAAAAGCCCATCATTTTCAATCCCTATGTAAGACAAGAACACATATTTTTCATTTTAATGCATTCTAAGTTGTAAATTACGGATAGTACGCGGTGGCTAACAATGGGAGTACACTATTCCGCCTATAAAACTCTAGTTCAGTGATTCTCAAACTGGTACGCCTGAATATCACTTAATTAAAGGACAATGTTTTATTTTCCTGTATTCAAACACAGTGTCATTGTTTGAACTGTCTGTAATGTAACAGTGGCCAACAATATTAAATATACTTGTTATTAGAGATGTCCGATAATGGCTTTTTTTGCCGATATTCCGATATTGTCCAACTCTTAATTACCGATTCCGATATCAACCGATACCGATATATACAGTCGTGGAATTAACACATTGTTATGCCTAATTTTGTAGTGATGCCCCGCTGGATGCATTAAACAATGTAACAAGGTTTTCCAAAATAAATCAACTCAAGTTATGGGGAAAAAAGTGCCAACATGGCACTGCCATATTTATTATTGAAGTCACAAAGTGCATAATTTTTTTTAACATGCCTCAAAACAGCAGCTTGAAATTTGGGAGGGGGGGTTTAGCGTCCCGGAAGAGTTAGTGCTGCAAGGGGTTCTGGGTATTTGTTCTGTTGTGTTTATGTTGTGTTACGGTGCGGATGTTCTCCTGAAATGTGTTTGTCATTCTTGTTTGGTGTGGGTTCACAGTGTGGCGCATATTTGTAACGGTGTTAAAGTTGTTTATACTGCCACCCTCAGTGTGACCTGTATGGCTGTTGACCAAGTATGACTTGCAAGTCAAGAGTAAGATTACTAATTCAGTGTTAGTATTGGAGTGGTACCCGGGCCCGTCTCTAGCGGAAAGGGTTAAGAACTAGAGATGTCCGATAATGGCTTTTTTGCCGACATCCGATATTCCGATATTGTCCAGCTCTTAATTACCGATTGCGATATCAACCGTTACTGATATATACAGTCGCGGAATTAACACATTATTATGCCTAATTTTGTTGTGATGCCCCGCTGGATGCATTAAACAATGTAACAAGGTTTTTCAAAATAAATCAACTCAAGTTATGGAAAAAAAATGCCAACATGGCACTGCCATATTTATTATTGAAGTCACAAAGTGCATTATTTTTTTTAACATGCCTCAAAACAGCAGCTTGGAATTCGGGAGGGGGGGTGTATATTGTAGCGTCCCGGAAGAGTTAGTGCTGCAAGGGGTTCTGGGTATTTGTTCTGTTGTGTTTATGTTGTGTTACGGTGCGGAAAAAAGGCACAAAGCATAAATAAAACAGCTTCACTCAGTCCAGACTATTAGTCTATTTGTGCAACAGATGAAGCTCAAAGAGTGGGCTAATTCTTTTTCTCCTTGTCGTCACGTGTGAGAGGTAGATTTTTCTGAATGAAAACAAGCATCTGCAAGGGGTTCTGGGTATTTGTTCTGTTGTGTTTATGTTGTGTTACGGTGCGGATGTTCTCCCGAAATGTGTTTGTCATTCTTGTTTGGTGTGGGTTCACAGTGTGGCGCATATTTGTAACAGTGTTAAAGTTGTTTATACGGCTACCCTCAGTGTGACCTGTATGGCTGTTGACCAAGTATGCCTTGCATTCACTTGTGTGTGTGAAAAGCCGTAGATATTATGTGATTGGGCCGGCACGCAAAGGCAGTGCCTTTAAGGTTTATTGGCGCTCCGTACTTCTCCCTACGTCCGTGTACACAGCGGCGTTTTAAAAAGTCATACATTTTACTTTTTGAAACCGATACCGATAATTTCCGATATTACATTTTAAAGCATTTATCGGCCGATAATATCGGCAGTCCGATATTATCCGACATCCCTATTAAGAACCCATGTTATATACAATGACCCTGGAACTAAAGATGGAAATTAGCCTTTGGCTACAATTCGACACATTAACATTTAATATGTTCATTAACGTGCATTGTCCCATGTACTATAACAAATGGTGACTTCCTATCAGGAGTTGTAATATACATCTAGAAACAAGCTATTGCTGTGTTTAGTGGGACAGGTGAAAGTTAAGTCGGAGAAAATCCGGTAGGTAATAATTACTTAATGTTTCTGTGCGGCCCGGTAGCAAATGCGAGGACCGGTACCGGTGGTTGGGGACCTATGGCCTACGTAACATGTAATGGTGGTTCTTTGGTCAAAATGTTGATTATGTTTTACAGACCATCTTCAAGTCGCTTTCTGACCGTCTCTACAGGATGCGCCGTTTTGTGGGCGGTGTTATTTACATGGCTCCACTTCATCAGTATCTTCTCCCCATCATCTTTGTTGTACATGTAGTTTTTAGCACTTCCGTAGTGAGTTTACTTAGCGATCTGATCTTAGAACTGTACGCTACTTTATGATGAATGCCCCACAACAAGATGATAGAGAATAAGAAGGAGCTTATTGACTACGGCGCAGACTATAATGGCAGACGCACGCGCACATTTTCGGGTTTAATGATCCCACATTTACATCAGCAGGTACCAATAGGTAAGCAAAGTCGATTTTGAATAATAGGGTGAAACAAAACGCCAGGTAATGTGTCTCCGAATAGGTGCCATTTTGGGGTCCTTATGCACACACCATACTAATACCCATTTTTTGAAACACATTTTCGGGACTTATGATCCTCAGCAGTTACCAATAGGTAAGCAAAGTTGGTTTTGCATAATAGGGTGAAACAAAACGCCAGGTAATGTGTCTCCGACTAGGTGCCGTTTTGGGGTTCTTATGCACACACCATACTAATACCCATTTTTTGAAGCACATTTTCGGGACTTATGATCCCACATTTACATCAGCAATTACCAATAGGTAAGCAAAGTTGGTTTTGCACAATAGGGTGAAACAAAACGCCAGGTAATTTGTCTCCGAATAGGTGCCATTTTGAGGTCCTTATGCACACACCATACGAATACCCGTTTTTTGAAGCACATTTTCGGGACTTATGATCCCACATTTACATCAGCAATTACCAATAGGTAAGCAAAGTTGGTTTTGCACGATAGGGTGAAACAAAACGCCAGGTAATTTGTCTCCGAATAGGTGCCATTTTGAGGTCCTTATGCACACACCATACGAATACCCATTTTTTGAAGCACATTTTCGGGACTTATGATCCCACATTTACATCAGCAATTACCAATAGGTAAGCAAAGTTGGTTTTGCACAATAGGGTGAAACAAAACGCCAGGTAATTTGTCTCCGAATAGGTGCCATTTTGAGGTCCTTATGCACACACCATACGAATACCCATTTTTTGAAGCACATTTTCGGGACTTATGATCCCACATTTACATCAGCAATTACCAATAGGTAAGCAAAGTTGGTTTTGCACAATAGGGTGAAACAAAACGCCAGGTAATTTGTCTCCGAATAGGTGCCATTTTGAGGTCCTTATGCACACACCATACGAATACCCATTTTTTGACGCACATTTTCGGGACTTATGATCCCACATTTACATCAGCAGTTACCAATAGGTAAGCAAAGTTGGTTTTGCATAATAGGGTGAAACAAAACGCCAGGTAATGTGTCTCCGAATAGGTGCCATTTTGGGGTCCTTATGCACACACCATACTAATACCCATTTTTTGAAGCACATTTTCGGGACTTATGATCCCACATTTACATCAGCAGGTACCAATAGGTAAGCAAAGTTGGTTTTGCATAATAGGGTGAAACAAAACGCCAGGTAATGTGTCTCCGAATAGGTGCCATTTTGGGGTCCTTATGCACACACCATACTAATACCCATTTTTTGAAGCACATTTTCGGGACTTATGATCCCACATTTACATCAGCAGTTACCAATAGGTAAGCAAAGTTGGTTTTGCATAATAGGGTGAAACAAAACGCCAGGTAGTGTGTCTCCGAATAGGTGCCATTTTGAGGTCCTTATGCACACACCCTACTAATACCCATTTTTTTGAAGCGCAGCACGTCTGACTACAGTAGACGTAATGCGCCAAAGTCAAAGTCGTTCTAAACCGTTTTGACAGATTTTTGAGCGTTGTGTGCAATGTTCTATATCAGGGGTGTTAAACTCAAATACAGAGTGGGCCAAAATTCAAAACTGAACAAAGCCGCGGGCCAAGGTTGAACAAATGAACCTTTTAATAGGGACCCAAACAAGTTTTGCATTGAATATTGAACAAGCAAGGCTTATATAACTTTATAGTGACATGCAAAATCGAGTTTCAAATAATAATAATTCAAAAATATCAATGGCATATCAAATAAAATTGTAATAAAAATGTAATGCCTCTTTTCTATTTGCAGCCTTCTGAGGTAAATATCAAAATAAACTTTTTCCAAAGGCTAATAATAAATTTGAAAATAAAATAAGAATAATGAATGAATCAAACAAACATTCAAGCCTTGAAGTAGCAAGAGAAAGTGCATGAATAAAACGTTAATTATTGCTCAGTTTGCTACACTGATTTGCTTTAACACTGAATATGGAACAAGCAACGCTTATATAACTTAATAGTGCAAAATCAACTTTCAAAAAACAAACGAAAAAACATCAATGGTGTATTAAATAAAATTTAAATAAAAAATGGAATGCCTCTTTTCTATCTATTTCTGAGGTAAATATCAACATTAACTTTTTCCACAGGCTAATAAATTTGAAAATAAAATAACAATGAATAAATCAACCATTCAGGCCTTTTTACTGCTCAGTTTGCAACACACTGATCTAATCTGATGTGCCCAAGCCAGATACCTGCCATCTTTTCTGGGATGCTAGTTCATTAATGTCGGGGCTCAGGTGGGCGGGGTTTGGTGGTAGCGGTGGATGTATATTGTAGCGTCCCGGAAGAGTTAGTGCTGCAAGGGGTTCTGGGTATTTGTTCTGTTGTGTTTATGTTGTGTTACGGTGCGGATGTTCTCCCGAAATGTGTTTGTCATTCCTGTTCGGTGTGGGTTCACAGTGTGGCGCATATTTCTAACAGTGTTAAAGTTGTTTATGCGGTCACCCTCCGTGTGACCTGTATGGCTGTTGATCAGGTATGCCTTGAACTCACTTATGTGTGTGTAGAAGCCGCATATGTCATGTGACAGGGGCCGGCACGCTGTTTGTATGGAGGAAAAGCAGACGTGACGACAGGTTGTAGAGGACGCTAAAGGCAGTGCCTTTAAGCCACACCCCCAATATTGTTGTCCGGGTGGAAATCGGGAGAAATTCGGGAGAATGGTTGCCCCGGGAGATTTATCGAGAGGGGCACTGAAAATCGGGAGGGTTGGCAAGTGTGAGTATTAGCTGTATAATACCAGTGTGCCAGCTCCAATGTTAATTTGATATTGCCTCAAGGGCCAAATGAAATTACACGGCAGGCCAAATTTGGCCCGCGGGCCAAAGTTTGACACCCATGTTCTATATTCTCAATCGTCTTAGGCTTGCTTGCTCACCTGTACTTGTGAGTGTCTTTTATTAAACGGGGACGTCGATCTGCAGTCCACGCGTATCTCTTATGTGTGACTGCCATCTATTGGTTACACTTATCATAACACCATTCGAGGTAGGTAAGCACAACCCATAGTAAGTTGAAGATTAGGTGCACCGTTTTGAGAAAATGAAAGAATGAAGTGAGTGACAAAACAATATAATTAAAGTTAAAGTACCAATGATTGTCACACACACACGAGGTGTGGCGAAATGATTCTTTGCATTTGACCCATCACCCTAGATCAGGGGTCACCAACGCGGTGCCCGCGGGCACCAGGTAGCCCGTAAGGACCAGATGAGTCGCCCGCTGGCCTGTTCTAAAAATAGCTCAAATAGCAGCACTTACCAGTGAGCTGCCTCTATTTTTTAAATGTTATTTATTTACTAGCAAGCTGGTCTCGCTTTGCTCGACATTTTTAATTCTAAGAGAGACAAAACTCAAATAGAATTTGAAAATCCAAGAAAATATTTTAAAGACTTGGTCTTCACTTGTTTAAATAAATTCATTAATTTTTTTACTTCGCTTCTTATAACTTTCAGAAAGACAATTTTAGAGAAAAAATACAACCTTAAAAATGATTTTAGGATTTTTAAACACATATACCTTTTTACCTTTTAAATTCCTTCCTCTTCGTTCCTGACAATTTAAATAAATGTTCAAGTAAATTTATTTTTTTTATTGTAAAGAATAATAAATAGATTTTAATTTAATTCTTCATTTTAGCTTCTGTTTTTTCGACAAAGAATATTTGTGAAATATTTCTTCAAACTTATGATTAAAATTCCAAAAAAATATTCTGGCAAATCTAGAAAATCTGTAGAATAAAATTTAAATCTTATTTCAAAGTCTTTTTAATTTCTTTAAAAAATGTTGTTCTGGAAAATCTAGAAGAAATAGTGATTTGTCTTTGTTAGAAATATAACTTGGTCCAATTTGTTATGTATTCTAACAAAGTGCAGATTGGATTTTAACCTATTTAAAACATGTCATCAAAATTCTAAAATGAATCTTAATCAGGAAAAATTACTAACAATGTTCCATAAATTCTTTTTTTAATTTTTTCAAAACGATTCAAATTAGCTAGTTTTTCTCTCCTTTTTTCCGGTTGAATTTTGAATTTTAAAGAGTCGAACTTGAAGATAAACTATGTTTCAAAATTTAATTTTCATTGTTTTCGTGTTTTCTCCTCTTTTATAAAAATGTTAGTGGCTAGCTAGTTAAAATGGGATATTGTGATTTCACAAGACTGTCTTAGAAGTGATCATTTGAAAATATTCAATTTGAAAAATGTGCACTTAGAGAAAATATAAAAATAAAGTGTTGCATATTGATATTTATCTGATTCTATATATTTTTATTGTGAGAAATCATTAAGATGATCAGTGTTTCCACAAAGATAAATATCATTAATTATTAATAATAACCTAGAGTTAAAGGTAAATTGAGCAAATTGGCTATTTCTGGCAATTTATTGAAGTGTGTATCAAACTGGTAGCCCTTCGCATTAATCAGTACCCAAGAAGTAGCTCTTGCTTTCAAAAAGGTTGGTGACCCCTGCCCTAGATCACCCCCTGGGAGGTGAGGGGAGCAGTGAGCAGAAGCGGTGGCCGCGCCCGGGAATAATTTTTGGTGATTTAACCCCCAATTCCAACCCTTGACGCTGAGTATGATGAAAACATGATTTTTGGAGTGAGGAACTTCTGTCCAATTTTGCTTCAGTTCCAATCCCACCTCTCACACAACTACTTCCATATTGATTGTATTGCCAGTCACAATAGCTTGTCTTTTAAGCTCCAAGTCAGTAGTACCTCAGGTGTGTCTAATAATAATAATAATAACAATGTGTTGATGAGACTTGATGTTGTTTTGGTCTTAGTTGGATCCTTCACTGCAGGCCCGAGTGAGTATGCAGGACCAGTCTCAGGTCTTAGAGAATGAGTATGAGGTAAGTACACACCACACGTACAGTAGATATTATTCCAAGTACAAGAAAGTTTCACAAAATGGTTCACTAAAAGCTGCACCCTAGCGACCTCTACTGGTAGTTGGGATAAAAGTATTAAAGCTTTCGCTTCCTGTGTGAGTCACGCTCTAGAGCAGGGGTAGGGAACCTATGGCTCGAGAGCCAAATGTGGCTCTTTTGATGACAGCATCTGTTCTCTCAGATCAATCTTAGCTGACCCTGCTTAACACGATTGGTAATGAATAATTCCGCTGGTAATCACAGTGTTAAAAATAACCACGTATCAACCAGACTACAAAGCCATCAGCAAAACCGTGCAGCACCAGAAGTCGCATTAATGGTAAGAAGTAGGGATGTCCAATAATGGCTTTTTGCCGATATTCCGATATTGCCCAACTCTTTAATTACAGATACCGATATCTACCGATATATACAGTCGTGGAATTAACACATTATTATGCCTAATTTGGACAACCAGGTATGGTGAAGATAAGGTCCTTTTTAAAAAATAAATAAAAAATAAGATAAATCAATTAAAAACATTTCTTTGAATAAAAAAGAAAGTAAAACAGTATAAAAACAGTTACATAGAAACTAGTAATGAATGAAAATGAGTCAAATTAACTGTTAAAGGTTAGTACTATTAGTGGACCAGCAGCACGCACAATCCTGTGTGCTTACGGACTGTATCCCTTGCAGACTGTATTGTTATATATTGATATATAATGTAGGAACCAGAATATTAATAACAGAAATATGTATGAATGAGTGTGAATGGGGGCGGGGGGGGGGGGGGGGGGGGGGGGGTTGGGTTGGTGCACTAATTGTAAGTGTATCTTGTGTTTTTTATGTTGATTTAATAAAAATAAAATAAAAATAAAAAAACAAAACGATACCGATAATAAAAAAAACGATACCAATAATTTCCGATATTACATTACATCTCTAGTAAGAAATATTTTATTTATTATTGGTTAGCTTCAGAATAACAATGTTATTAAAAAGAATAAGAGACTTACTATACTCTAAAAATGAGAGATGTCCGATAATGGCTTTTTTGCCGATATTGTCCAACTCTTTATTACCGATTCCGATATCAACCGATACCGATATATACAGTCGTGGAATTAACACATTATTATGCCTAATTTTGTTGTGATGCCCCGCTGGATGCATTAAACAATGTAACAAGGTTTTCCAAAATAAATCAACTCAAGTTATGGAAAAAAATGCCAACATGGCACTGCCATATTTATTATTGAAGTCACAAAGTGCATTATTTTTTTAACATGCCTCGAAACAGCAGCTTGGAATTTGGGACATGCTCTCCCTGAGAGAGCATGAGGAGGTTGAGGTGGACAGGGTTGGGGGGGGCGGGTTTGAGGTTTAGGGGGTAGGGGGTACCACCAAACCCCGCCCACCTCAAACCCGCGCCCCCCCCCCCCCCCCCCCCTTTTTCCATAACTGGAGTTGAAGTTGTTCTCTTATTTTGGAAAACCTTGTTTTTGATTGATTGATTGAAACTTGTATTAGTAGATTGCACAGTACAGTACATATTCCGTACAATTGACCACTAAATGGTAACACCCCAATACGTTTTTCAACTTGTTTAAATCGGGGTCTACGTTAATCAATACATGGTAAAGTTACATTGTTTAATGCATCCAGCGGGGCATCACAACAAAATTAGGCATAATAATGTGTTAATTCCACGACTGTATATATCGGTATCGGTTGATATCGGAATCGGTAATTAAGAGTTGGACAATATCGGATATCGGCAAAAAAGCCATTATCGGACATCTCTAATTTTAGTACTTGATGCATGATACAGTTAGCATTTTAGCCTGCTAACATTAGCATGCTAGATATTTTTTTAGCTAATTCAACAGGTATTTAGCAGTTTATATTGTGGTATTTCACTAATGCAAACTGTAAGCATGTTTCTGTTAGCATTCCCTTCTTATTGGCTCGTTTTGCTCCTACTTTTTGTTACTTGATACTGTCTGGCCAGCGTGCTAACTGTTAGCATTTCAGTTTGGCTATGGCTCTTTAACAATCATACAAAATTTCGACCAAAATTGCATTTTCTAATTATTTGAAAGAAATACATATATACTGTATGTACTGATTTTGAAGGTGCAAAATACCCAAATGGAGCCTCATACTTTGATATGTTTGGGCACCCATGGTTTAGACCTGTACCAAGATATATATGGTAGCGGAGACCATCTTATTGGATAGATGGTAACTTGTTAGTAGCCGTGTGGACGTGCCATCAATGATTGTGTGAGCTTAAAAGAGGTCCGTATTATTTTGTATTACATTTGGGAAACCACTCCTTAGTGGGACAAACGAAATGGCTTGGCGTACCAAATTTGGCCCCCGGGCACCCCTGCTCTAGACCATGTGACATCGTCAACCAGGAAGATAATGAGGACGCACGCTGCACTGCAAAAACTGAAATCTAAGTAAGATTAAATATCTCAAATAAGGGTGATATTTGCTTATGTTTTGTCTGATAAGATAATTCTTCTCACTAAGCAGATTTTATGTTAGTGTTTTACTTGTTTTAAGGGTTTTGGTCCTAAATGATCTCAGTAAGATATTACAGCTTGTAGCTGAGCTTTTATGACCTATATTGAGTAAAACATGCTTGAAACTAGAATATCAACTGTTGCAAAGCTGTGTCATCAACACTCACAAGTATAAAACTACTTTTTTAAAGTAATCATTTCTTATTTCAAGCATGAAAAAAAAAAAATCATGATGCCGAGCGCATATCATTATGAGATAATGGCACTAGCATTTACTTAATTTAAGAATATTTTTCAACATATTGAGCAAAAAAAATTTTTGTACCGAGAAAAGTGCACTTGTTATTAGTGAGTATATATTTATTTTAAGGTATTTTTGGGTTCATTGAGGTTAGCTAATTTTACTTGTTTTGGAAAGTCTTGACAAGCCAAATTTTTTTGTTCTATTGGCAGATAATTTTGCTTAGTTCAAATAAAATACCCCTCATTTTTGTATTTTTTATTTTTTTCTTGTTTTTGAACACTGACTTTTTGCAGTGTGCTTAGAAAAATAATAACTTAAGGTAGATCTTTTAGAAACATGTCTACTTTCTCTTGATCTATTTAGTACGGAGCCCCTAAAGGGACCTGGGGGAACTTTTTTTTTGTATAATTGTATTTGTATTTTTTAATTTTTTTTTAGACGAGAAACTTTCTCGTGCGCAAGAGAAACTTTCTCGTACGCACAAGATATTTCTCGCGCACAGGAGATACATGTCTAAAAATAAAAATAAAACATTTTTTTTAGACATGTATCTCACGCAATTTTAATAAAGTTATAAAAAAAAAAAATTAAATTTTTATTTTTATTTTTTTTATTTAGACAGTATCTCGTGTGCACGAGAAACTATCTCGTGCACACGAGATACTGTCTAAAATTTGCTTTTTTTTAAAAATTAAAATGATTAAAAAAAATTTTTTTATAACTTTATAAAAAGTTTCTATTGCGCACGAGATAGTTTCTCTTGCGCACGAGATACATGTCTAAAAAACAAATACAAAATATTATTTAAAAAATGTATAAAAAAAATAATAATCCCCCATGTCCCTTTAGGGGCTCGGTAATTTAGGGTGCAGTGCTGCATTTTAAAAAAATACAGAATACTTCCAGGATTTTGATGTTATTAGACAGCATGGAAACAAGAGTTGAGAACATTCACAGAGGTTCCTAATGCTAATACTTGATTAAAAAAAATACAGTAATTGATTATTTTAAAAATAAAAAATTTTCACATACTGCTCAAAAGTTTGCAGACACTTCCTGTTCAATGAGGAAATGTCCCCAAACATTTGACTGGTAGAAAATACAAGTTACTTGCTTGAATCCAATCAAACATCAATCAACCAAGCAATCAATGACTTTAAGTCTCACACAGTACTTGTGGGCTCCAGCAAGCGTGTCTGACCAACCGTGTTTCCTTTTGGCCGGCCTTCTTTTTGTCCGTGCAGAAGATGAAGGAGGCCAATTTGGACGAGTGGAAGAACATCCGCGGCCCGCGGCCCTGGGAGAACTCCAAGGATTTCCAGGAGCAGCAGCGCAACACGCAAAGATAGGATCCCACAAAACAAGACCTGAGGACTCATTCCTTAGCCTCCTGTTGGACATCCTCTGAGGACGCCCTGAGGGACAACATTTGTAGGACACAAATGGTAAATAACTATATATATATATATAAGTAGATACATCAGCGTGCTAAGAGACTTGTCTACCTGGTGGCCATCTTAGGAGGGGCTACTTTTATATTGTAAATAAATCTTAAAATGCTTATTTCTCAACATACTTTCATGCACTTTTAATTTATTGTCAATCCAAAAACATGTGCTTTTAATTAGAGGTGTCCCTATACATTATCAATATCGCTCCGATATCAACAAAAAAACAACAAGTATATAGGACACCGTGTAAAATGTCTGATGCAAGCAGTCCTGTTCATTTGTGCAAAGCTGGCCAGGCAGTTAACATCTAAAAGGTCTGTCTTTTCTTAGATTGTAGTCAAGTCATTTAGAAAAAATAAATACGGTAGCCTACAGTCAGGCCCGGCCCTAACCAATCTGGCGCCCTAGGCAAGATTTTAGGTGGCGCCCCCCCACATCGGCAGTGAAGTGTATATACTCACAAGAAACCGAATAGCTTTGTCTTTGACCTTTTTTTTTTTACTTAAAGAAAGCAAATTAACAATCAGAATAGTTAACAAGATAAAAAAAAATATGGATAAATAAATGAATATAAAAAATGAATATATGAAATACAATATTTTTTACATACATAAACACAAAATAAAACGTGTCAACAGGTTGCATAAAATAAATTAAAAATACAATATAAATAAGGCACTGCACAATACAAGATATCAAACCAGTATGACTTTAACAACTATATTACACAAAAAGGGGATCCTACAGAGTTCTCTATTTGTGCTTTTTAATATTGCATTAACTAGAATGACTTACAAATTACTGTACACCAGGGAGTACTGTAATTACCTAACGTTACATTATTATTTTCCATAACAATTTAGCCCCCTCCACAATATTAACCCGACGTTAAAACAGAACTAGCTATTTATTGATTAGCAATTGCCGAATCATGTAACATTAGCTTAATGCTAAAAAGCCAGGTTACTATCACATTCTGTAACAGACAAATAATTTCATGGAGGCTAGCGTTACCTACCTGCTACCTCTGTCTTTTTCTCGTTTCTCCTCTTCTTTTCTCTTTTTTCTTCCCTGGGCACCTGACAGTTTTGGCCGTTTTGACATCTTGTGTTGATTTTTTTTATGTGGTGACGTCCAAAAAGAGTCATGATACGGGAAGGGAGGGGGTGCACCGTGCGGGGGGAGGAGGGGCGTAATGTTGTAACAAATAATATTTCTATTAAATATGCTTTACTTTGCATTTTAATTAACGTGGGATTATTTTATGTATTTAGAAATAATAGTACCAACTTTTTTATTTTTTTCCTCCAACATTTGTGGCACTGGCGTGGCGCCCCCTGCCTACAGTCTACTATGAGCTAACGGCTGCACAACAGCAAAGCACACACGCTGGCTATTAATTGGACAATATTGCAGTCTAAAAGAGTACATTTGTTAACATTAGCAAATCAATCAATCAATCAATGTTTATTTATATAGCTCTAAATCACAAGTGCAATATGAAATAATTATAGTTGCATATCACTCACACATACAAAGTCTCCAAGGCAGAAAAGCGTATTAGAAAGTATCCAGTAACAAATGTGTCCACGTATTTCAAATTACTCCTGTCATGAGCTTTTTCTGATTGCGGCCATTAGGTGTTGCCAAAAACAATTACCACATAAGGCGGTTCATAATAAATACCGTAGTTTTCGGAGTATGAGTCGCTCCGGAGTATAAGTCGCTCCGGAGTATAAGTCGCACCGGCCGAAAATGCATAATAAAGAAGGAAAAAAACATACACTACTGTTCAAAAGTTTGGGGTCACATTGAAATGTCCTTATTTTTGAAGGAAAAGCACTGTACTTTTCAATGAAGATAACTTTAAACTAGTCTTAACTTTAAAGAAATACACTCTATACATTGCTAATGTGGTAAATGACTATTCTAGCTGCAAATGTCTGGTTTTTGGTGCAATATCTACATAGGTGTATAGAGGCCCATTTCCAGCAACTATCACTCCAGTGTTCTAATGGTACAATGTGTTTGCTCATTGGCTCAGAAGGCTAATTGATGATTAGAAAACCCTTGTGCAATCATGTTCACACATCTGAAAACAGTTTAGCTCGTTACAGAAGCTACAAAACTGACCTTCCTTTGAGCAGATTGAGTTTCTGGAGCATCACATTTGTGGGGTCAATTGAACGCTCAAAATGGCCAGAAAAATAGAACTTTCATCGGAAACTCGACAGTCTATTCTTGTTCTTAGAAATGAAGGCTATTCCACAAAATTGTTTGGGTGACCCCAAACTTTTGAACGGTAGTGTATATAAGTCGCATTTTTGGGGGAAATGTATTTGATAAAAGCCAACACCAAGAATAGACATTTGAAAGGCAATTTAAAATAAATAAAGAATAGTGAACAACAGGCTGAATAAGTGTACGTTATATGAGGCATAAATAACCAACTGAGAACGTGCCTGGTATGTTAACGTAACATATTATGGTAAGAGTCATTCAAATAACTATAACATATAGAACATGCTATACGTTTACCAAACAATCTGTCACTCCTAATCGCTAAATCCCATGAAATCTTATACATCTAGTCTCTTACGTGAATGAGCTAAATAATGTTATTTGATATTTTACGGTATTGTGTTAATAATTTCACACAAAAGTCGCTCCTGAGTATAAGTCGCACCCCCGGCCAAACTATGAAAAAAACTGCGACTTATAGTCCGAAAAATACCGAAAATGTGTTTTTCATACCGACCATTTTTCTCTGCTTGCCACATTTCACTCGATCAAACCTTTTTCTAACATTCCGCTGTACAAAATAAAAGTATTTCTGATCATAATTATTGATAGTATTGGATCAATATCAGTATGCATAGGACAATTCTCAAGGCTCCACTATCATTATTGTACCGGAAGTGGTACAATTGTATAGGGACACTCTTACTACTATTACACCTTTTTTGTAAATAAAAAAAAATAAAACCTCACCTATGAAAGATTATTTCCAGTGTCATTGTTTCAACTGTACATCATTTATTGCAAGCGTAGGCAAGAACAATGTACCGGCATTCTTGTTTTTCTACACCCAGCAGGCACAAGACATTAAAACTACGTTGAGAACTTGTTGACTTAGGTCCTGACGTTGAGCAACTCAAACATAACGTTGAATCAACATGTTTTTTGACAATATTTAATCAATTTCATGTTATGATGTTGAATTGACCATTACATTAGACTTAGACTTAGACTTAGACAAACTTTAATGATCCACAAGGGAAATTGTTCAACACAGTAGCTCAGTTACAATGATGGAAAGTGTTAGGATGGAAAGGACAATGCAGGTATAAAATAGACTAAATATAGCGATATAACATAACATATATACGAATATATACATATGTGTACAGTATATTATATATACAGATAAAATATATTATGTCTATAACATATATACCAATGACCATGTACAGTATTACAGTATATGTGACAGCAGCAGCATACAATAGAGAGTAGATCCAGCAGAAAATAGACATGTTGGTCATTTTCCAACCAATATTCTACAACACAAATACAACGTTGAAACAACATGTTTTTTGACAACGTTTATTCAATGTCAGGTAGTAATGTTCATTTGGTCATTTCCCAACCAACAACGTGGATCCAACGTTAGACGCCAACGTTGTCTCAATTTACAAATACAACTATTTTGCAAGGTTGTTTCAAAGTCAGTTTTAAATGTAGGGGCTGAGTTGAGAAAGTACATTTTAATATACCCACACAATGTACAAAACCCAAAACCAGTGAAGTTGTGTAAATGGTAAATAAAAACAGAATACAATGATTTGCAACTCCTTTTCATCCTATATTCAATTGAATAGACTGCAAAGACAAGATGCTTAACGTTCCAACTGGAAAACTCAATTTTTTTTACAAATATTAGCTCATTTGGAATTTGATGCCTGCAACATGTTTCAAAAAAGCTGGCACCAGTGGCAAAAAAGACTGAGAAAGTGGAGGAATGCTCATCAAACACTTATTTGGAACATCCCACAGGTGAACAGGCTAATTGGCAACAGGTGGGTGCCATGATTCTTCCATGAAATGCTCAGTCATTCACAAACAAGGATGGGGCGAGGGTCACCACTTTGTCAACAAATGCGTGAGCAAAACAGTTTAAGAACAACATTTCTCAACCGGCTATTGCAAGGAATTTAGGGATGTCCGTAATATCATCAAAAGGTTCAGAGAATCTGGAGAA